>NC_083519.1:6987196-7290227 GCF_032362555.1 Amyelois transitella | reverse complement strand
GTCCTTGATACGTGTGCAAAGTTCCAAGTTGATCAGACGTTTAGAAATCAGTGAAAATTAAGCTCAAAGATTCCGTTACATACATACATACATACATACATACATACATACATACAACCCAAGCTAATAAAAGCGTAGTAAAATAGCATCAATCCTCAACTATTTTGTAATATTTATTTTTATTCAAATTACACAAGAAGTCAACAAATTTATCAAAATTTATTTCTTGTTCTATCACGAACATTCGTAATGTGTAACCATAACTAACTTCTGAATCTAAAATTAAAAGGAATACCCAATCTTCGTAAATACGTGTAAAATATAAATTTTATTAATTCCAAAATCTTATCTGGAAAGATATAAAAATAAATGAACTCGGTGACGTCAAATTTACTGAACAACAGGTTTAGTACACTGTAATCTACTGCACTTATACGGATAGTAGTTTTTTTTACTATCCATTGTTATCGTAATTGCGACCCAATCAGTATTTTTTCGCACCAATTGCATTATAAGAATCCGTTGTCATTAAAAGTAGGTTGTTTTGTTTTATATAATGTTTCCAGTGATTTGTTTAAGAGTCATTAATTATTTCCGGGTTTTTCAATTGAGTTTTTTATGTATGAAAAAAAAAAATAAGAAATGCACAAGAAGTATGAATGGATTTTTATCCTTTACGGGAACTTTCAGGTATTTTATGGAACTTTCATTGTAATAATGTTGTTAGAGGTGAATTAATAGTAAAATAATTAATTTCTTAATGCAGCCAAAACAATCGACCGTAATAGTATACCGCAATTTTTCTCAGCAATAAGAATCGTCAAATTTTTATACAATGTATTTTTACTTTCATTTAAAAAGGGATTTCGGTATATTTATCCGTAGGAAAGAAATCATATTGGTAGGTACCTATATGTCATAATTTTTTTTGAAAAATATTCTTAATGTAAATTATCAAAAGGTGTATGAAAATTTTGAAGCTTTCTAGGTTTTGTACATGCCTCACCCGCAGATTCCAGGTTCGGTCCCCGGGTCATAACGAAAACTGATTTTTTCCGGTTGGATTTGACTATTTATAATTATTAAAAAAAATACTGTATAGTTTAGTTAATATTTCATAAAACAATTTGTTTGTTTGATTTAACCAGTAGGTACATATTGTTAAGCTGACCATAAGAAAGGCACACGAAAGTAATATGTATTAAATAATACAATAGGTAAGTTATAAATGTCAATGAAATGTTGAAACAGCTTGCGATTAAGCTAATACCATTAATTACTTTTAAAAAGTTTTTGTTTTAAGGTAAACTGTAGGTTAACAAATTTTTGTGCTGCTCTTTAATGGGCAGCTCAATTTACTGAATATTCGGGTCAAATCTTACAGATTGACACAGTGGATACCTACCTAATGAATAAATAAAAGCAACGTAAGTAAAGGTGTTTTAAAGCCAAATAATGAGTCATTAAGCTGAACGTGACCAATCAGGCTTTTCAAAACTGTTGGCTCTGTCTACCCAAAGATGTAGCCTAAGCAAAGGATGTAGACGTGATTATATGTATGTATGTAACTAAAAGAAAATACTATAAATAAATAAATAGTAACTAAAAAAAAAATAATTAATTTTGGACAGTGAATCATGATAGCTCATTAGTCATCATCAGCAAAGTTTGCTTAGTTGGACTGTTGACCACATAAACATACATCTCATCAATCCCTTGAGGGGTAGATAGAGCCAACAGCTGAATGTGGCATTTCAGTCTTTGGGAGACTGTTGGCTCTATCTATCCCGTAAATAAAAAAGACGTGATTATACGTATATGTCTGTACATAACACAAAATATTGCAAAGAGAAAACGTATTTTCGTATAAATTAAGTTTAGCAAAAAATAAGTAGACGTGCTTGTTATCAATGTTTTAATTATTTAGTAGCATTATTTAGTACTTAAATTATTTTTAAAAAACAAATTATATTTAGAATGTCTGAATATGTAAAAAACTTGACGATGTCTTTTGTTTCTCGACTTATTGGAACAAGTTTAAAAACTAAATGCTGTTTTAAATTCGGAACTTCTTTCAAGTTCAAAAACTACCTTACAAATCATAATATGGCACTGGAGAGTAGGATTAAGGTGGTAGTCTACTTACAGAATAGCCTCCCTCCCATGGCGGCGACTGGATCTGAACTGGTGCGTCTCCACCCATCATATTACTTATGTGGTTGAACCAACGCAGATAAATCATTATCACACTTTGTAATTGGTGCTTTGCAAAGGAGTGTGTTCACTAATTACAAGACACTTAAAATATATTTATAAATTTTGAAGTGATATAAAAAGTCGTAATTCAAAAATAATTAAAATTATATCATGAAGCCAAACAGCTAAACGAGGTCTATCAGTATTTTAAAGACTGTTGGCTCCGTCTACCCCGCAAGGGATGCAGACGTGATTATATGTATGTATGTATGTATGATGTATGATTTTATATCTAGTAACAACAAGTAATTTGTAAACGCATTTTGTCAACGAGTTTTACATTGGATAATTTGCAAGTTACTTTAATTGTATTTTTGCAGTATTTTGTACCTACCTAATTATTATAATATATTATAAAAAAACAAGGTAATTAATGGAGTTTTTCATTTTACTAGGTTGGCATAATATCTCTAGTGGCATATCAAACTCATCACTATCAGTGTGTAATCACCCTAATGCATGGCGTCGTAAGATGGCTTCTCCTTACAATGAATGACATAAAAAAGTGTCGGCCGACCGTCACGGGCAATGCAAATTCATGTAAACATAAACTTACAACTAAGGCTATGAAGACATCCTTGTAATGGATTGTATATGAAGACATTTGAATTGAGATTCATATAGAGACAGATTGCTTACCAATCGAAATGACTTTCAGATAAGAAATTTCTTGATAAGGTTTGTTTTTAAATTAAAACTCGCTATTTATGCCAAATATTGGTTCAGATATTCTTTTCAAAACATAAGTATCGTGAGGAACATAAAAGAAATGTATTTTCTCTGTGTATTAAATACAGGAATTAAATTGAAGTACCTATCAATTCAGAAAGGCAAGTGCTTTTCGCTTTTGCTGAAGTAAAGTGTTGCTGAGAGTGTTTTTCACATGCTACGTGTATATTCTAGATTCTCGAGTTGTTTACATGCATACCTACGGCAAATGGAGAGCCCTTGTGTTTGGCATGTTAATTATGCTTATTTAAAAGATCTAGGGATAATATTGGATAGAATATGTGCCGTGTAGTTTCCAACACTTCAATAGAATAGGACCACGCAATCTCTGTCCTATAGATTTCGTAAAAGGCGACTAAGAGAATAACCACATTGATCTGGAGCTTGTCAAAACATGACTTAACTAAACCAGGTTAGAAGTCAAAAACGCACCCCGGGCTCCTGTCTAATTCTCGCGGGAAAGGCAATTCACGGGATTTTTTGTAAGACGCGAATAAATAAATAGATAGAGACGTAAATAAATTCCAGATAAACTTATTTGCATCCCATTGAATAGAACCAACATAGAGGATAGAATAAGAAAAATATTATCCCGATTGCTATGCATAGGGTGAACCGTATCACCTGACGGCTCAGTTAGTAGTTAATTATTAACGGTGTCTGTCTTTGGGAAAGGTGTTTGCTTTACGACGAAGGTTGTTAAGATCGCACGTTGTATCTAGCATAAAGACAATGTAGCATGAGATTGAGAATACGAATTCATGATGCTACTTACATACTTTAATATCACGCCTCAGTCCCGGAGGTGAAGGCACAGACTACATCCTTCCATTTGCCACGATCCCTACATACTGCTTTCGCTTCATCCACATTCATAACTCTCTTAATGCAAGCTCGTTGGTTTTTTCTTGGTACTCTTGACCTCTTGCCAGGACGTCGATTTGATCAACCTATACGTTGTCTTGGCCTATCACCTCCAATGATGCCACGTCATTGCAAAAATTGCAGTGCCGTGTAGTTCCCGGCATCAATACAAAAAAGAATAGGACCACTCCATCTCTTTCCCATGGATGTCGTAAAAGGCGACTAAGGGATAGGCTTACAAACTCGGGATTCTTTTTTAGGCGACAGGCTAGCAACCTGTCACTATTTGAATCTCAATTCTATCATTAAGCTAAATAGCTGAACGAGGCCTTTCAGTCTTTTCAAGACTGTTGGCTCTGTCTACCCCGTAAGGGATATAGACGTGATGATATGTATGTATGCATTGGCTTTAAAATACTAAAAACTAAATATACGAGTAAATAGTCTTGTAAGTCCAGTATTTTTATTAGGAAATGGCAATCCGATGGTAAAATTAATTTATGTTAATGTCCGTTTAGCAATGCACGATAGCACCGCGATAATATTAATTACTTAGATGGATCATAGTAATACAATAGTACTACGTATAGCGGGTACAACTATGCTGAAGGCACAATTCCCACTGTCAAGAAACGGAAGCGTTTTTGTGTTGTTTGTTATGTATAAGGATAGTATAGTAACGATATCATACCTACCTTACTTATGATTTCACCTTTAGTTTCCTTTGCTATCCAATATTGTATTGTATCACACATACATACCATCACACTTATTTCCCATTGGATTAGGCAGAGACTACGGATTTCCACTTGCTACGATCCTTACAGACCTCTTTCCTATACACTCATTAAACACTCTTCTTATGGATAGTCGACTATTACGGGTACTCCTAACATCTCCAAATTTAGGACATTTTACGGTCAGTAAGATAAGATTGTAAGATTTTTACATAGTTGTCTGAATCGTGGGTATTTGTGGCGCCGTGGTAAAGTATTTGTCGTTTAATTAGATATCCGGGTTAGCCCAATCATATTCATGATGCAAACCTTACTATTAAGAATTTTTAAAGTTATGAGAAGAAATCCGATTAGCAAAACAAGATTGCATAGAATTATCATGGAAGAAGTCTTGAAAGTTGTCAGACTATACAAAACTTTGTGTGATAACA
Organism: Amyelois transitella; assembly: GCF_032362555.1. Classification (NCBI taxonomy): domain Eukaryota; kingdom Metazoa; phylum Arthropoda; class Insecta; order Lepidoptera; family Pyralidae; genus Amyelois; species Amyelois transitella. The sequence goes on along the minus strand of NC_083519.1, from coordinate 7,285,210 downwards.
ATTATCCTCTTAGCATTTTTCCCGATAAATCGCGGGAAATTACAGGAAACTACTCTTGTTTGATATACGTAGGTCTGATAACAGAAATCCTACCCAGCTTGGATAAAAATTTATTGCTCTAGATGTAATTGCTTAGTTTACTCGTTGTCTTTTACGACATCCACGCGAAAAAATAACTTATTCGAAAGTAACCACACGGCAAGTGTTTATATAACAGGAAGACGTGGAGGTTAAGAATTTTAAAAAAAAGGTACATAAAAAACAAAATGTTGCTAAAGCTACACCAAAAATATGAAAACAATTTTTTGGTTATTTATTTTTGTTTGACGTCGGAAAATTTTTAATTTGTCCAGCAAAATGACTTGTGTGCTAACAATATATTTGTTCCTGATTAAGACAAACGTCTCATTACACCAATTAAGACATCAGGCATTCAGTGCCAGCTCCTGATTGATATTAGCTTAATTAACCAGGTTTCCCAACAGTTAAGTGATATTGAATGGTGGCTAATAACATGCTATATCAGTCATTTGTTTCGCGGAAATACGCCTTTTTTAGTATCCGGCTATGGGAATATAGGATAACCTCTCTGTGTTTGAACTTCGATACTTAATATAATTAGGTAATTATGAAAAAAAATATTCAGATATACCTATAACTGTTTTTTTATATTTACTTTATCTAAATATACAAAACAGGCACTGACTGAATGTTTTATGTTGAATGTCAAATGTGGTCAAAGAGAGGATTTCCCGAAACTGCCGAAAGGAAACATAATATGTTTCCTTTAATTAACAGTAATTTTAACATTTAACAGTAACAGTAATGAAAATGATATATTATATCATTTTCACTGTTATGTTTTCTACTATTATTTATACAACGTTGCGAGATTCTATTTGAGACGATTCCCATCACTTATTACATTTCATATCTGTAAGTTTGATGTTTATTACACTTTTAAAGGTTTCTTGTTTATACTCGTATAAGACGACAGTATTTGGTTGGATCTTTATATACAAAGTAGGAAGGCATTTCGATTAAAATATAAAATTATACTTAGATTATTTATTCAAAATAAAGTAGGTAACAATCAAAATATTCAACTCTATCGAAAGCCAGACAATTATAAATATCAACAATAGGTATAATAACAATATTATTGATACCACGTATCATGCGTAATGTATATACTCAATTCTCCATATTAGGTGAGTATATAAAAAATATTACCTACTCGAATCTTCGATCGAACTCGAACTTATCCCGAAAAGCATATTTGTATGAATTTATGAAATACAATACTCTAATACATTTTAATAAATATTATGACACACATCTTCATTTGATTGATTTCTGCAAAGAAGTTTAATAATATGAATTTCCTACGATGTGACTATAACGTACAGACATACTAATATTAATTAAATTATATTAGCAAGTAATCCTAAAAGTACCAGGGTGGTAGCAGCCGTCAAGAGGTTTGATGAATCCGGTTCGGGCTCTGGAGTTTCTCGTGTGAAGTAAGGTAGGACGTCTATGGGTGCTGGGTAGTTGCGGATCCATGTTGGTCCCTCGTGAACTTTTGACGTATTCCCTTCTTCGTACCATGTGCCTCTGGGCAGGTAGATGTCTCTCGAAGATGCACCTTCTTCGAAGACAGGCGCTACTAGGACGTTTTCGCCGAGGAGGAATTCTGTAATACAAATTTATTGAACGCATTTATTAGATATAAAATACTTATTTTGACTTTGCACGCTTTAATCAGATATTATTATATCTGATTAAAGTGTGCAAAGTCTTTTTTATTTTGAGTCAAGTATCAAAAAAAAATATGTAATTTTTCATTTTTCAATATCCAGTTTCTTAGATCTTAAGACACCGGAATCCATATAGAAACTCTCCTATATCCATTGGCTGAAAGACCAACCGAGCTCACAAAAGTAAGGAAAAGATAATTTAGCTGTTTGGTTGACTATGAGTTATAAAAAGGTGCCTTGCGAAACTATTTCATAGCATCCAAATTTTGCGTTCTTACCATCCCATATGACCAGCGCCTCTTCATCTTGAGGGTCTATCCACCACAGCGGCGCGTTAACCGGGGTACCGTGTTCTACTGACGCCTGCATGGTTTCGTAGATGTAATCTGCATATTGCGCGTGGAGATCTGTGTACTTCTTGCTGATCTCTACTGTCTGCAAAAAAAGAGGTTGGTCTCATATATTTGATCATTATTATTTGCGTCAAAGTGATTACGATAGGCGTATGAAATTTTGCAGTATGTACACTACAAATACTGCAGCGTGATAGATGTGTAGAGTGACTTAAAATGATTTGAATACTTAGAAGCAGTAAATTTAACCGATTTTATTACTTCGTGATTAATTTGAATAGCGGCGATTATATAACGAGTTTCATTTTATTTATATTATATTCACAATAAATATTTTTCTTAACATATTGATAAAAAAAAAATGGAATTATTTTTAAACTTACTGTTAGCAATCAAGTAGGTATATAAATTTTTCAATCATGATTCTGAAAGCCTATAATTGGTGGGGCCTTTTCTATGACATAACATAATATAATTATGATGATCAGTGACGTCGTTTAAAACAGGAAACGCATTCAATTTAATTGTGGCTGTGTGCAGACAATGCATTTGCATTGTACCATGTCAATTAAAACAGACGGACATTCTGGAACCGTACCTCAAAATTTGCATATAATGATATCAAGGACTATTTCATCATCAGATTATGTTTATAGCCTATTAACACAAGGTGTTAATAAATACAAGAAGAATAGAGTTGAATTTAATGTATAACAATGTAGATGGTCAGAGATTTTCATGATAATGTTTTCATTTTGACCACTAACGTTTTAAAGAGGTGCAATAATAGACAAGTTATCGTGCTTAAATTGCTATTTGTTCTTTTATGTGTGTTTAGTTTATAATCCTTTCTTTTTTTATGTATTTTCCAAACAGTACGTTTAGTTTCCAAAACATGTGACGCGATGTGTATTTTTTATTAACAATTAATTTAAATCACCTCATCATCAAAGTTCCAAGGGACGTACGAATACTGCATCGCTGGTAAGAAGGTGTTCGCCTGCACCCATCGTATGAACAGCTCCTTGGTCGGCAGGTCTGCTTGGTCGTGGTCTAAATTGAAGCCGTTTCCACCGATCATGTCCGGCAAGACTAGGGGATAACCGTTCAGGTTCATTTGTATTGTAGCCGTGATAATTGTTGGAAGACCATTGTTGAGGCCCCAGATCGAGTCGCGATCAACCAAGCGCACGAAAACTGGGAGGTCCTGGGTTCTGAAATTGGTTAACATACATAAATAGAGGAACTTTCTTATTGTCATATTGCTGATAAGTAAGTGAGGCTTGTATGTATATAGCCAAAAACAAAAGGAATCATAAAAACAATGGAATAATATTATTAATACCATCTCTTAAAAACTTGAGAAAAAAAACTTTTCTGGAGCTAAAACCAAGAATGGTTTTTTATAAAAACAGTTTTTTGTTTATTCCAAAGCATTTGATATCTAAATAACTCTGTTTACCTAATTGCATGTTCTTAGCGTTATTTTGTTTACCTAAATCCAGTTTTGATTTCGATCATGTCTCCGAATTTTGCGCATTCTCTCACATACGCTTGCACGATATGGTGAGGCTGTCGGTCGATGTCACCTCTTTGTACTGCTATCTGTAATAAATAAATTTGTAATAAAATGATTATCCGTATATACTCAAGAAGCCAGTTGGGTATTGTTCTGTGTTTAATAAAAGTCTATTATGACCTACATAATCTAGCATTAGATCACATACCGAAGGTTCTGTCATAAAATATTATTATCTTCAACATTTCTTTTAAGCTCCATAAATTACTAGCATTTTTAGCTCCTAAAAACCTATAAACTCAGCAACGCATATTTTCAAATACAATGTACAAACCTGAGGGGAGTGACTGCTTTCTCCGGCATCAAACTTAAAGCTATCAATGTCGTACAAATCTGAAAGATTCTTCACTCTTTGGTACCACCAGTCCGCAGCTGCGGGGTTGGTAAAGTCGATTTGGGCGGCAGATGCGTAGTCGCTATTCCACCATTTAGTGTCCGGACTGCCAGATTCGTCAAGCACTAGATAACTGAAAATGAGTTAACATTACAAACCAATAGCCCAATATTTATATATTTTGGTCATCAATATTTAATTATCAGTCTTCTAAAGCATAGAGTCACTTTTTTACTTTATGTTATCCTTACAGATCTGGCATTTGTCCATGAAGAATCCATAGTGGGATTCATCAAAATATTGTAAATGCTGTTTTACTACTTTTAACGATATTCTATTTAATCTTAATAAACATTAAAACTAATTTAGGACTAAACTTACTCATTGTTTAAGGCTTCTGAATACCATGGTTCACAGTTTTTATTTATGAACGGATGAGTCCAGAGCGTCACACGGTAACCGAGAGCTTTGATTTGCTGCACCAAGGTGGCCAAATCTGGGAACTTCTCTTCATTGACAGTAAGTGAACCATAGCAGGTCTCCCAATCATCATCAATTTCGTATTGTGAATTATTGAATCCTCGGTTGTTAATTTCTTCAGCAAATTCGAGAAGTCTGCTTTGATTTATTTCTTTACCGAATTGTGCCCAAGTTGACCATATTGGGTGCTGGACCATTCTAAAATCAGGCACACCTGAAGGTTTTCCTAAGTAAGTTTCTATTGCGTGCATATGAGCCCGTTTTACGTCTGGCAAGATCCAGAAGTCATATGACAGTTCTGTGTGATTTCTTCTTGATGAATAAGGTTCGACTATTTGAGCTCCGAAACAAAGGTGATTGTCCAAAAGGTTATTGTAATCAATGAACAGTGGTACTTGTGGGTGAACGAATACATATTCTCCTGCGGAATTGAGCCAATATCTTTCCATTATGGCTCCGTTATCATCTTCCCTAATGACAGACGGGGCGTAAACCTGTGGAGCCTGTTCAATTGGATACAGTTGGTTGACTTGCATAGGTCCAGCATACCAGTGTTTCGATCCTAAAACATATGTTCTTATTCATTATAAAAGTAAAAAATTTAACGATGATCCAATACGTGTTAGGTCCCCCTGCAAAGACTACTACTTTATAAGACGACTTAACGTCTTATGATGAATTGATTAAGATAACTAAATAATATATAAGTTCGAGACTTATGCAATATTCAACATGTTTAAGGAATTACGTTTAAACTATAATAAATACAATTTTTAATCTTACCAAAAGCTATGCAGTCTTCCAGTCTCAATCGACTAGGAGCATCCCACTTAATTTTAATTCCTCTTGCATCTTTAGAATCGTCATAAACTGTACTGATGAGAAGCGTTGCTGCACCCATAGTCACCAAGACTCCATCATCTACGTCCTCAGATGTAAAAGAAGATACGAGGGTTCGGCCAATGTAGCCCAGCTCTGTGGTTTCGTCTCCTGGTCAAAAAATAAAAATATAATGATATCATGTGATAAGTACCGAAATTTGTCCAGATTAATAAATCATTCAGATTTCTGTGTCGCCTTTTATAAAAAGCTTAAAGATCAAGATCAATTTCACCAGAAATCAAATTTACCGAGAAATATAATCGTTTTTTTTCACTTCCAATTCGACAGGCTATTCACGTATTCAGTGCAGAGAAATGAGTATCTCCCTAGTAACGTTAACTTATCAAGAAAGAAGTTTGGCGTCTTGAAGGAGTATTAGTAAGTTTGGTGCAAGGTAGTGTTGATATAAAAATTTTCAAGATCCGTATTTCAAAATGGCTCATACTTTTATCGCATTGTATTGCAATCGAAACTTGTCAAGTGTATCAAGATATATATTGCAAATCATACCATCGATAACGGAGACTTGAAATCCGCCGGTCAACTGCGGCTCCAAGGAAAGTGTGACGTCACCGACGCGAATTTGGTGCTCTTCTTGACGAGACGGCACGCCTGCTAGTGCGTGTGCACTTAGCGAGATTAATGCTGAAATTTTTATGCATTATCGTTTTTAATCAGAATTTAGAAGCTTCAAAATTTCGACCTCTACAACACTGTAGTAGTCTATAGAGACTACATCTTTCTACTTGCTTTGATCCCCGCATACTCATTTTGCTTCATTTACATTCATCAATCTTTTTCTGCAAGTTCAGTATTCTTTAACTTCAAACTTTCTTAGGCTGAATTCTATTGAAATAGAGAGTAATAATAAGAGAAGATTGAAAGTAATTAAGAATAGGTTCGAAGTTATATTATTTCAGATTTGTTTAAAACAGTTATTTTAACGACTTATTCATTCATATACATACATATGGTCACGTCTATATACCTTGCAGGGTAGACAGAGCCAATAGTCTTTAAAAAGACTGAATGGCCACGTTCAGCTATTTGGCTTAATGATAGAATTGAGACAGGTTGCTAGCCTATCGCCTAAAAAGAATCCCAAGTTTGTAAGCCTATTTAACATATGTTTTCAATAAGTCCACTAGATAAAATACAACATAGTAATAAATATAAATGCTTGTGTAGATAACGTGTAAATACCTAAAAAAAGAGCTTATATACACGTGTAAACTAATGCCGCATTATCCATAAAAAGTCCCGAGCTGTTTGTGTTAACGCATAAATGATCGATCTTAGAAACAATTCGAAGATCAATCATTATCGAACATGTAAAAAGAAATTCCAGAATCCATCCATCACTCACTCAAAATTTTCATAAAATGTAAAAAATTCAGACTTTTCTATTTTTAACATTAAAAAGGAAAGTCTAAACCAGTTTGCCATTAGATTAGGGTACATTATGTTTAATTAATATCACTCTTAAGATTACGTAATGTAACGAGTAAGTTAAAAAATAGTTAAGATACGAGTAAATTCATAACTTTCTTTGTGAAAAAATATATACTTTCAGTTTTAGATATTTGTAAAGAACTATTTAAATAAATACATACTAAATTAACTTACCCACAAAATACACAATTCGAGCCATAACTATTCACTCACTGCTTACGACTGAGAAATCTCGTGACGATCATCAAGAATATCTTATCAGATTATCAGTATCGATTGACAATGCTCTTCAGAAATCTCCGGCCCACGATATTCTGTCTTATAATATGTTCTTGCTTAGCCACCCGAACAAAATGAGGGGTTATGTACTTATTGTGTGGGTGGCATCGAATAATCGAAGTGTGGTTAGTGTGTGGCCTTTTGGTCTTTTGGAAGACTGTTGGCTCTGTCTACCGTATATGTATGTATCGCAGAAGCCAAACTTAAATAAAGCAGGCGGTTTTCAATATATTTGTTATGATATCTACAATATCGTATTCTATTCCCAGTGTTGACAAACATGTTTATTCCAATTTAACCTATATTTGTCTGCAGTTCTGGGTAATTCATCCATCCTCAACTGTCGGCCTGGTGATTCTCAATATTTACTGAAATGATATAAGATCTTTTAGACAGCGTCGATTCAATTGGGACTAAGGCCAGGAGGAAGAAGAAAATAATTTTTACTTCTACGTCATTTATTTTTGTAACCACCAGAATTATTGCTACATAAGAAAGTAAGTAAATCGGTCTTATTGAATATTCAATCTTTTCCAGACTACACCATAAGTTTGGACAAATAATAACCAAGCTCAGCCAATTGTCAGGGTTAACAATCAACAAACGTTTGCGTGAGTTTTGTTGTGCAACCCTTGCGCGATAATGCACGGTTCCCACTGTTCATATATACCAAAACCATAGGAGGTCAGGTTTATTTGCCGTTGAATGTACTAATTTTTATATACATCTAGTCGTTTGTTTTTTGTAGTCATGGTTTTCTTTTGATAAATCATATATTATTGATATTATAATATAAATTGGTCGCATTGTGTCGGTTCGTGGCGAGTCGCATGTGCGTTTATAGTTTAACTCGGTCAAGATGATAACTAACGATTTATCACAGTCGGAAGTCATAAGAAAATGCGATTGGCATTTTGAAGCATCGGGAAACTTTTCCTTTTCGACATTCTTGTCAAAACAAAGTACTTGAGTTCACATTTAAGTATAATATGTGCAGTGCACCTGTCAGTTACGCCCGTTAATATAATCAATCTAAGTATGTAATAGATAATAATATAGTAAGCGATAGATCTATATCGACAAAAGATTGTAACCTGTCCTCCCTCTTCAAAATTGTTTCTGATTTTGCGTTAAAATTATGTTTCTCATAATCTATACATATAATAAATCTGTAGAAGGGTCAATTCTGTACATTGAAAATATTGAAAAAATAAATAGCAGGGGGTGTTACTGGATAGATACCAAACACAAATAAGTGATTAAAAATTTTTTTGTCTGTCTGTATGTTCAGGCATCACGTGAAAACTAACGGTTCGATTTTGATGAAACTTGGTATAATTATACCTTATTATCCTGGGCATAAAATACGAAGAAAAAAAGTTTAATTTTTCAGTTTATCACGTTACGTTAGCCGCAGTGGATTCAGCGCCGTAACCTGTAGCGCCGAAAGTCGGATTTAGCTTGAACCGTTTGCGGCACACGCGGGCCGCTACTAATTACTATGAAAAAAATACTTTAGTCCGGTCAATCTAGACATTCGAAGCTACATTAATTTCTATCAAGCTGAAGAAAACACAATCAAAAGCATTATTTCAAAATTCCCCATGATTTCGCTTTAAGGAAAAAAAAAATACCTAAGGTCAAAGGTAAAAAATGCGTGTTTCGCGATTTTCTTCATAACGGTAAGTTTTTCAAATCGGAAAATTACCTCAGACATAAATTGTAGATCATAAAGTTATCTATAAAAAAGGTATCAACAATTTTTTTCAATAAAGCTACCGTTTCTGAGATATAACCATGCAAAAAGTTGCAAGCGTCATAATATGCACCTTTCCACGCCAACTCTGAGGTAGTGTACCTACTTTTAGCGCGTTTTTTTTTAACATTTTTATTATTAAACTTCAAAAAGTCTGAAATGGGTTAGAATAAACACGTGTTTTCACTACGCAGTGGCACTCAAGACTAACTTTCGCATTTATTAAAAAAATTAGAATAACCCTAAGTGAAAAAAATCATCTTAGGACATTAATATAGATTACAATTAAATCAAATTTAAGCTAAAACTACTTATACAATGAAAGAAAAAAGGTGACTACAAACTAAAATTTAATTTATAAATTGTACAGTCCCTGCATAGTATCAACAGCAGCATATCCAATTTGAATGGCAATGCTGATTCTCTGAGCCAGATAATTTCCAGCCCTCCGGTCAAGAGATACCTCAATCAGCTTTTTCGACAATTGTCGGAAAAGCTGATGGGCAGATAGGTCCCCCGGTCCCAGAGTTTCTACCCCAAAAGGTTCAAAAATATAGGTATTACCGATACCTACATATTTGCGCCTATTGAGGTTTTTGCCTTATTTGAAGCAGAACCGGCCTTAGATTTAGTAACCTCAAGATGAGACGGCGCAAGTGTGTCGACACAAGTAGCATCCCACACCAAAGGCCGCCCCAATCTCCAGGGTACCAAAGTCATACCATCCGGTCTCTTGGCATCATCCCGAGCCAGACCGTTTGGTTCTAGAACGGCTGGTGGATGGTGGCAAGAGCACGGAGGATTATATTATTTAGGGTGGCATGGCGCCCTAAACGGCCGGCACTCCTGGGGCATGAGAGGCCGTGGTGTCCATAGCTGTCAACGGTATCCCCACAAGGACTACTATTATTAAAGACTAACGGTATTTCATGTGTTGAGCATTCTGAGATAAAGCAGGTATACGACCCTAGCCACGTACACAATTAAACAGAGAGACAGATGTTGTCTCAAGGTTTCACTACAGTATAAATGAAGGGGCTGGGTTTCATTATACTTATGTATAAGTATTTTATATTTTGAATTCAAGTTAAAATTACCGACAGAACAATAATTTTACTTATATTACTGCTACACAGAATATATACGAGACGTGCTTATACATATTATGACGCTCGCAACTTTTTGCATCGTTATATCTCAGAAACGGTAGCTTTATTGAAAAAAAATATTGATTCCTTTTTATGAATAAATTTATGATCTACAATCTATGTCTGAGGTAATTTTCCGATAAAACTTACGGTTTTGAAGAAAATCGCGCAAAACCCAATTTTTTTTCCTTTGACCTTGGGTAACTTTTTTCCTTAAACCGGCATCATGGGGAATTTTGAAATAATGCTTTAATTGTGTTTTAAACAATTATACTCATTTTCAGCTTGATGGGAATTAATGTAGCTTCATTCTTATTTTTTGGTCTAAATTGACCGGACTACTTACTACAGAACGCGAACTCAACAGCAGTAGCTCAATAGAGGGATCTCCTTAATTATTATAGGCCTAGCCGTAATTGGGTCCAATAGATATTTATAAGATGTTATTGTCAGAGTTGCTCAAAATGGAGAAATAAACCATCCACGCGAAGACCGACATCCGCGCGGACGGAGTCGCGGGGGGAAGCTAGTTTATAATAAATATTCTTACATAGTTACCTAAGCATAGCCTAAGTTCTTGTCGATTTATTTTAACTTGATGTTTATAAATATATAAAAAATAATGTGTTATTAAAAGAAGTCGAACAATTTTGCTGGTAACTTACACTTTATAAAGTTACACTGCAAAGATTACTGGGCCAGCTAGTATTCGCCTTATGAAGTACCTGACTCACCCAATCAAGGTTTATGACTTCTCCAGAGAACTGAAGATGTAACCGGGACTAACACCAGGAGGAAGAACATGACATCGAATAAGAATCACACGTGAGCAGTGTTGTACCTTACAATAGATAATTCCTATATTGCGTAATTTGAAAAATCATGGCAAAGAGGTCAAGAGCGAGTGGATGAAGCGAAGGAAGTTTGCAGAGATCGTGGCAAGTGGAAAGATGTAGTCTCTGCCTACCGACTATGTATGAAAAATCTTGATAAATTACTGACTAAGGTCTCCCATGAGGTTCCGGATTATATTACCATTGTGCATTTATGTATAATTTTTTTATTGACATACATATATCATATCTTTAACATTTACAGGCTATATAGAGCCAATCGTCTCAATAAGTCTGAAAGGTCACGTTTAGCTGGATGGCTTCATGATGGAATTGAGACTCGAATAGTGACTGGTCGCTAGCCTGTTGCAAAAGAAGCATGTCTTAACTATCCCTTATAGCCCCATCATCATTATGATCTAAATTAGGTATGTTTTAATATTTTTTAGTTTAGTTTATTAAATATACTTAGACCTTATTACCGTTCCAGCGGGAATTTCAGCAAATCCTATCTTAGTGCTCCCCTAGACCTCATAAGGAATCTAGTTTGGGCTGTCATTGTCCGTCATTTCTCGGACTTCAGTAAACTTTCTGCTACTTACAATATCCTTTCAGTTCATTACCAAGGATATTATGCCTATTTCGACCCCTATTTTCATCCTTTGAATTACTTCAGTTTAATGGCTTCCAATAAGTAACAATGACTTTGAACAAAGAGTTCAAGTTTAGTTATGGAGTTCGTTGAATTATCAACGATAGAGATTAATTTGTAGGGGTGAAACACGTGTCTTAATGGATGTATAGAATCTGTCTTGGGTCCAATCGATGAAAAGACAAAGAGAGCGATTAACCATACAGACATAAATGCATATAGTCACATCTATATCCCTTATGGGGTAGACGGAGCCAACAGTCTTTAAAAGACTGATAGCCCACGTTCAGCTGTTTGGCTAAGTAATAGAATTGAGATAGTGACAGGTTGCTAGCCCATTCCCTAAAAAAGAATCTCAAGTTTAAAAGCCCATCCCTTAGTCGTCTCTTACGACAGATTAACCAAGTAGCAGAAAATGAGAATATTTGTTTACCCTGGGAATTTAACTCTGAATGGAAGTACCGTATGACATGTAAGTATATGACATTCAATTAACTTAATCGTTTGCTAGCTATTACTAAGGTATTTATATCTAAATTCCAAATAATTTTCATATTTGGAATTTAGAAATTTTAAGCCAGTTACTATTTTCTTTGGTAAAACAGGTAAATAATTCTTATATTCGTGTAAAACACACATTTATCTTACAAGTTAAAGTCAAAACAGGGCTAATAAATTTAAATTGTCACAATTTAAATAAATAATTTATTTACATAAAATAACTAATTAAAAACACTACAACAATATCAAGTGAACATTTAAAGTCTTTCTCAGTTCAATTTATTTTTCATGATAAAAACAAATACTTCAGTTCTCAAGAGTGAAGTAGGGTAATGTGTCGAGAGGTGCTGGGTAATCGTTGAGCCACAAGGGTCCCTGGTGAAGCTCGCCAGTGACACCATCGCGCCAGTTACCCCGGGGCAGGTAGATGTTACGGGAAACTGCGCCTTCTTCTACTACAGGAGCAGCTAATATTCTTTCACCAAGCAAGAATTCTGAAAAAAATGTGTTCTGTTTACTTTATTTTGTGTGTGATTACAGGCAGAGCAGAAAAGGAACATTCAATCGCTTTGTTAGCTTTCATGTTGATGGGCCAGCTGCTTCTCTTCCCGTTTAGGGTGTAAAAGTCAAAATTGTAAGTAAATAGAATCTAATTGCCCAATACGACTCGGCAAAGATTAATTCTATTGCGTTTGCGCCTTGTAAACGTCAAGGTTCCAAAATTCTAAAACGATTCAGGTTCTTGTTTTCTGTAAATGTACGCCCATAACATATCTCATATTTCAATTCTATAGGGCTTACAGAGTCTCATGTATTTTTAACAGACATGCTATTTTTGACTAGTACCTACCTACATACATAAAATCACGCATCTTTTCAGAAGGAGTAGACAGATACTACTTGCCACGATCCTTGCATACTTTTTTCGCTTGATCCACAAGCTCAGTGGTTTTGGGTACCCTTGACTTCACTTTTCGCCGGGACGTTCTTTATTTGAACAAGGTACGTTTGTCCTGGCTTTACCACTAAACTGTATTAGAATGGCTCTTAATAAATAATTGTTCTTTTACCATCCCAAATGGTTAGGGCCACTTCGTCAGTAGGGTCTATCCACCAGATGGGCGGGTTGACAGGGGTGCCATCTCGGACTGAGGCCTCCATAGCGGCCACGATTTCGTCGGTGAAGGCGGCGTGCAGTTTCACGTAGCGAAGGCAGATCTCCACTGCCTAGAAATAGTTTACAATTGTTATGATCCGTAGATATTGACAACCTTAGATATATAAGCTAATAAAACTTACAAAATATCAATCACAAGTCTTATAAATATAAACTTTGCCAATCGGATTATATGCAATAATTTTATAGCGGACACAAAATAGAGATTTTGATTTGTTTTTAGGTAATGTTTATTTATTTTTCTGCTGAAATTGAGTATCTCATCTATAATTCTATTGTTAAATTCAATAATGGATCTACCAGATCTATAGTTACCTCATCGTCATGATCCCAAGGTACGAAAGAAAACTGTAGCGACGGCATGAACACATTAGCTTGAGTCCATCTCACAAACAATTCCTTGCTGGGCTTAGCGTTATAACCGTTGCCTCCAATCATGTCTGGTAACACCAGTGTGTAACCGTTTAAGTTCATCTGCAGAAGTGTGGTGATCAAAGTGTAGAGACCGTTGTCCCAATCCCACAGAGTGTCCTTGTCGACCATACGGATGAAGATCGGTAGATCTTGAGTTCTGGAAGAGTACTCGTAAGTAAGTAAAAATACTGCAGCTAAAGACGATATTTTCTTGAACATAGAACGTTAACACCTTTATATGTGCTGCCTTTTATACCGATATTTTTTTCAAGCTACCTCGTAGGTGTAGAGTTTTGTGTGTGACCACAATGTTTTAATTTATTGTAAAACGAGGATTTTATATTTTCACTGACTTCATTTCGTTTAATTAATTTTGTTGAAAATATTTAAGTTAAAAGAAAAATGAAAATATAGCAATGTTAAAATAATATCAGGAGAAACATCTACTCACCTCATTCCGGAGCGAACTTCGATCATGTTTCCGAACTGAGCCACTAGTCTTATGTAATCGACAACAATATTACCTGGATGAAGATCAATATCACCATTTTGCACTGGAATCTGAAACAATATTATTATTAATTAGGCATTCAAGTAAATAATACTTTTGTGTACTTGAATAACTCAATATCTCTTTGTAAGACAGTATAAAAATAAGACTCAAAATCATTTGAGAAATTTGTTTGACTGGTTTCACCAACTTCTGCCTTTTCAGTGAAATAGAATAAGTTAGGAATACCTGAGGAGACCAGCTAGATTCTCCCGCATCGAATTTTAAGCTATCAATGCCATATGTATCAATGAGAGAATGTAATCTCTCGCTGTACCACTGGCTCGCGGCTGGGTTGGTGAAGTCTATATAACCAGGGACCGATCCGTTGTCGTTCCACCAAGTAGTATCGGGAATTCCTTCTTCGTTTAGGACTAAGTATCTGAAAATTTATTGACGATACTGATTTCCGTTTCATTTAGGAATAATATATCGAAGTTATTTAAGAAGCGTTGAAGGTATGTCATTAAAAATAATAATAAAATTGTATATAGTCAAAGTGCCGTGTGGTTCCCGGCACCAATACAAAAAAGAATAGGACCACTCCATCTCTTTCCCATGGATGTCGTAAAAGGCGACTAAGGGATAGGCTTACAAACTTGAGATTCTTTTTTTAGGCGATAGGCTAGCAACTTGTCACTATTCGAATCTCAATTCTATCTTAAAGCCAAATAGCTGAACGTGGCCTATCAGTCCGCTCAGGACTGTTGGCTCTGTCTACCCCGCAAGGGATATAGACGTGATTATATGTATGTATGTATGTATGTATAGTCAAAAGTAATGGAACTTTGATCATATGATCGATTGGTAAAATATTTTTTACTTTAACTTACCCCTTTCCCAAAGCTTCAGAATACCAAGGCTCGCAGTCCTTATTAATAAACGGATGAACCCACATGGTAACTCTGAAACCTAGATCTTTGAGATCGTGTACCAGCTTTCTCAAGTCAGGAAATTTATTTTCTTGCACAGTCAACGAGCCATAACAGATTTCCCACAAGTCATCTATATCTAACTGAGAATTTCCAAATCCACTTTGTGCTATTTCTTTAGCATACTCCAAAACGTTTTCTTGATTAATTTCACGGGAATATCGAGCCCAGGTTGACCAGATTGGAGCCTCTATCATCCTACGGTCAGGTATACCAGTAGGTTTCCCTAAATAAGTGGCAACAGCATGTTGATGTGCTTCTTTGGGGTTATTGAAGAACCAAACGTCGTATTTGAGATTATTGTGAACTCTTCTCGAAGAATATGGATCAGTGACTTCGGCAATTAAGCAAATATGATTGTGTAGAACATTATGGTAGTCAACGAATAGAGGCGTTTCTGCATGCACGTAAATATATGTTCCATTGGAGTTTAGCCAATATCTTTCTGAGACGGCAGCGTTGTCATCCTCTTTAGAGATCATAGAATATTTGTTGAGTTTACCGTTCTGAATAGGCCAGTACTGTTGTTTTTGTTCGGGGCCACCGTACCATTGGCCGTTATCTGAAAATAAGTTTATGTTTGAATGCATATTTTATAAATAAGCTAGATCCACATAAATTAATACAAAATTTATTACACTTAATTTAACAAAAGATATGATTATGGTACAGTTATGAAGAAAAGTGAACTTACTGAAATCAAAGCAGTCTTGAAAGACGACGCCTGGTGGTCCATCCCATCTGATGGACAGTCTGTGGCCGCCGCTCGCTTCATCATGACCTTCATTCAACTCGAATGTGACTTGGTCCATGGGCACGCCACGACCAATAGTTCCAAGTTCCGTGATCACACCATCATCTGTAATTAAGTTAATGTTATTTAAATATATTTTTAGTCTGACTATATGTATTTATTAGTTTGCCCGACTATTAAGTCAGACACATCCTGGCAAAAGATCAGACTAAGAGTACACTTAACCGATATCTTGCAAAAATAGAGTTGATACATGGATAAAGTGAAAGAAGTGTGCAGGGACCGTGGCAAGTTAAAAGGTATAGTCTCTGCCCTTCCCTCCCGGAAAGAGAAGTCAACATTTTATGTATGAGTGTCGACTTATCGGAATGTCGGAAGTTTTTCAACTATTGTGTTATACACGTTGGAAGTAGTGGTCACTTTTTTCTCTCATATTTTCCTGAGTACAGTTTGCATTTACGGGCTGCGACACGATTTGGCAAAGTTTCTACGGCCGACAGCTTGCACTGGAAATATTTGTTGGTCTACCTAATTTTTAGTTATTTGGGTACCTTCATAATTACAACTACAAATATTCATTAGCAGTATTAATTACATACAATGAATCGCATTTGCCTCCCGATCGTATGTACCGAGTACTGGTCATTGCTCTTGCGAATGTTGAGTGCATGCTTATGTAAAGAAAAATAAATATTCTTAATAGAAATTTTTAAGGAAGAATGTAAAATGAAAACAGAATTTACTCACGGGTTATACTTAAAGTCCAACCGCCATTACCGTCCTCTTCTACGGAGAAATCCCTAGCGTCCTTAGGCACCCTGCCTAGCGCGAGGTTTAGTCCTAAATAAAGCAGATATAAAATTGAAACAATTGTTTTTTAATCTGTAAAGTAAGTTTTTTTTTACATTTTGAATTTCTAGGAAGTGAAGAAAAACGCTGTTGAAATAAAAAAAAGCGAAAGCAGCGCATTTCTCCCATGATTCGGCTCGTGTAAGTAGAGCCATGGGTGACAGTGAGATGGTGTACATTCTGTTTGTGAAACAAAATAAAAACAAAACAAAAAGACGAATCTCAAAAAAAAGTAACAGCTACCTTATCCGATTAAAAGGCCCTTTCAGTCAACAGTTAATTTAGGAAATAACATATTTATTTAAAAAGTACCTAATTACTTATATAAGTAAACCGAGTAATAACATTATTTTTTCGGAATCCTTTTGATCTCATACTGATTTTTGTAACGAGCTTTTAAACTCTCTTTGAAACCCTACTAATTACTATAAAAATAATTGGGTCTACGTTGGCCACTTACGTAATCTTTAAGGAATTAGCAAGTGTGGTATAGAAATTATCCAAACAATATTTATTCAATAGCAAATTTAGATTTGAATTTGAATGAATTTATTAATAATAAAATCCAAATTACTATACTAATGCGAAAGTAAGATTGTCTTGTTGTTTTTAACTTTACAGATAAACCCTAAAACCACGTTTGATGAAACTTCAATATAGTTTAGACCTTGAAAATATAATTAATAGGCTAATTATTGGTAATTAGTTTCACAAGGCAGAGCTGCGGGCGAGTTTTTGTAGTCTAAAATAATACATTGGTAAGGAATATTAATTTAAACTTGATACTTAAAAACTCTTAAGTTAGTTTGCTAGAAGTAATAAATATTAAATAAATTTGAATTTATTATTTACCTAATACCAGCAAAAACCACTTCATCTCCAGGAGATTCCGTTACACTGTGGTCCTCTGCTGGAGATATTGTCTAGTCTATATCTCATATCATATCTTTTATATACTATTGGTCTCGCGAGTTATTACGAAATGTCTTATCAATGTTATAAGCTCCGATACTAATCAAATGTTTGAGAAATACTAAATTTTATCTGGTTTCATTTTCATAAGAATTCTAGGAATAACAATTTAGCCTTTATTATTTAGTAAATTTATTCCAGAAACATTAGATTCAGGTTTAGGTCGCTCTAATATTAAGTAAAAAGCTAAGTGATGCACATATGTAGCGACATCTCTACGCCACAAGTTACAACAACCAATCACGCGACGCTATCAGTCAAAAACAGCGGAAAGTCTATATGGCGCAAGCAAAGATTTCACGGATTGGAATATAAATACAACCTCCAAATCAACATCGTCGGAGCCGCGATTCCGCATCTAGCCCGGCGGAAGATCTTCACTTTGTGACGGTCGAACCCGAACTATTGCTCCGGCTACACTCAAGCCAGTGTTATTATTTATATATACGGCTACACTCAAGTTTACTTTAGAAAAAAGCGGTTCAAATCTCTAAAAACAAACAAATTGAGAACGTTTTAAGGAAACAACAAACCCATTTTTTAAACTATATGCGTAAATGCAGTTCTCTCTATGATTAGTCATACCCAACAATTTCAACTAGAAATGGAGTCTACTTATTAGTCTTACGGTCAATAGACAACAATACAATTTTGTTTTGAACCAAAACCACAGGTTTCTCTGCCGATAACTAAATACATATTTCAAAAGATATCTACACTTTTGACGGCCATTGATTTACAGTCTCTTGAATGATTTCGTAATGAGGGGATGTTAAACTCTCATATGCAGTGTACGGTTATGAATGGGAACCAATAATTTCCTGCAATTATCAAGGGCAATTCTATTATTATTTGTTTTTTTTTTTTGTTATTTACCAAACATAATATTCTAATGGAACATAATATTATTCTGCAAATTTGCATATACAGTTTATAATGTACATATATACCTCATATAATTTATTCCAATGAACGTTGGTAGTAGGTCGGTCAGACAGGTTCAATCATACTGCTGCCATGTACATGGCGTTTGTAAATTAGTTCGATTGCTAACCTACATAGACCTGCATGCTCAGGCAAATGGATGAGTAAGCATGATCGATTATGGATTGTGGAACCTTTGCTTGGCTTTGTGTAAAAACCTCTTTTACTCCTTGATGGTGCTGATAATTGACTCGGGCTTGGATTATATCCTGAGGATTGGTAATTTTCTAATTTTTCGGCATGCAAAAAAATAAAAAATAAGTATTAAATCAACAATTTATTAACTTCATAAAAATAAATAACGTAAAATTATTAATATATCACAATAGCTGTACACACTCTACTTCACAGTAACTCGAGGATTATAGATCAATTTCTTCACGTCTTCAGTTCTCAAGAGTAAAGTAGGGTAATGTGTCGAGAGGTGCTGGGTAGTCGTTGAGCCACAAGGGTCCCTGGTGAAGCTCACCAGTGACGCCATCGCGCCAGTTACCCCGGGGCAGGTAGATGTTACGGGAAACAGCGCCTTCTTCTACTACAGGCGCCGCCAGGATTCTTTCACCGAGCAGGAATTCTAGGAAAGCAAACATTGTTTATTATATAAACACATGTCTTTATTAAGAGTTTAGTTTTTGCCCTTATAGATAATTAAGAGCCAACAGCTTCTTTTTCCGTGCAGATTGCAAAATTCAATCAGAGGAAAAGCTAGTGAATTTGGAATTTTTCGTTAGGCTATGGGCTATCATCCATACTCCATCATAAAGCTTTATATAGAGCTCATTGTGGCCCTGCAGTCGTCTCAAACTGCTGCTCTGTTTACCCCATAAAGGCGTTATTATATGTATGTATGTATGTTTCTTCGAAAAGAGGCTGTCTTTTAGGGATTATTCAACAGTAAGTACCATGTAAGTACCTAACAATTTTCAACTGTTATAGCATAACCCAAAATCCATAGCGCTTTTAATTAACACTGTGTTGCTTAACTTCAAAATTGCGTTGAGCTAAACGTCTCATAAAAGTAATTGCGATTTAAAATTGAAAATGTATTTCATTTATCTTTAATGCAGAAGGTCTTATTAGGCCTATTAAATTGTCATGAAAGATCTGATTTAATCAGTGTTATTGAAATAGTTCTGTTGTAATTTTCATAATCATTTACGGTGAGTATAGCTATAAAACTGCAGCGATATACGAACTATAACATTATCTGAATATGGTTGCTCGGCCTTACGTACCATCCCAGATAGCAAGGGCCACTTCGTCAGTTGGGTCGATCCACCAGATGGGCGGGTTGACAGGGGTGCCATCTCGGACTGAGGCCTCCATAGCAGCCACTATTTCGTCGGTGAAGGCTGCGTGCATTTTCACGTAGCGAAGACATATCTCCACTGCCTAAAAAAGAAGACATACAGATAGAAATATATTGTTGTTGTTTATAAAGTGCTAGTTATGCTATTTAATATTCTATTAATTTTAGCTTCTATGCTAGTCTGACAGCGAAGAAAAATATATCGAGATTAGCAGCTTCTCTTCCTGCCCAGACTGTAAAATTTTATCAAAGTAAGGTATTACAAACTTGGAATTCTTCTTTAAGGCAATAGCAACCTGACGCTATTTGAATCTTAATTCTACCATTATTTCGTACAGCTGAACGTGGCCTATAAGTCTTTTCAGTATTATCTGAATAAAAAGGCTTTAAAATCATGTCTTCAATATTTTATTATACAAATTTCAGGCCATGTTCTAAATAAAATTTGGAAAAATATAAAATCATTACCTCATCATCGTGGTCCCAAGGTACAAAAGAAAATTGTAGAGATGGCATAAATACATTGGCCTGGGTCCATCTTATGAACAGCTCCTTGTTAGGCTTCACTTCATCGTAACCGTTACCGCCAATCATGTCAGGCAAGACTAACGTGTAACCACTCAGGTTCAATTGCAGGAGAGTAGTGATCAGAGTATACAGGCCATTGTCCCAGCCCCAAACAGAGTCTTTGTCCACTATGCGGATAAAGATCGGCAGATCCTGAGTCCTTAAATAGATGATTTTAAAAATGATGTAGATATATATAAGGTAGCCTTATTTCAAATGCAATCTCTTCCAGGCTGCCCCGTAGTTTAGAAAAAATTTAATTAAACATTATAATGAAGAATCGAAAATTAAATAAATGGCATCTGTCTCTGTCAATCTACATAAATGTTCTTCATTTAAATAAAAGATAATAAGAAGATAAAAAGATATTTTAAAGAACATACCTCATTCCAGACCGGACTTCAATCATGTTTCCAAATTGAGAGACAAGCCTCAAGTAGTCGGACACAACATTGCTAGGGTGAAGGTCGATATCGCCATTTTGTACTGGGATCTAAAGAAATGTAAAGTTATTTAAATATGTGCCGTGTGGTTCCCGGCACCATTGCAAAAAAGAATAGGACCACTCCATCTCTTTCCCACGGATGTCGTAAAAGGCGACTAAGGGATAGGCTTATAAACTTGGGATTCCTCTTCTAGGCGATGGGCTAGCAACCTGTCACTATTTGAATCTCAATTCTATCACTAAGCCAAACAGCTAAGCGTGGCCTATCAGTCTTTTCAAGATTGGTGGCTCTGTCTAGGGATATAGACGTGATTATATGTATGTATGTATTTAAATATGATTTAGAACAAATCTCAATGAATGAGAACAAAGATTTTCTTTTCTCATTCAAGTATAAAAGAAGCAAATACCTGCGGGCCCCAGCTAGATTCTCCAGCATCAAATTTCAAGCTGTCAATGCCATAGGTATCGATGAGAGTGTGTAATCGATCAGCAAACCACTGGCCGGCGGCTGGGTTGGTGAAGTCAATATAACCTGGCACAGTTCCATTGTCATTCCACCAGGAGCCATCGGGATTACCTTCCTCGTTGAGCACGAAGTAACTGAATAATTTCAAAACAAATAAATGTATCTTAATTCAGATGGTTAAGACCTCGTTAGTGTCAAGGCCGCTCGTATAAATGATATATAAATAGCTTGCATCATAAGACGACTGAGAAGAATAAATAATTTCCAAAATGATAAATTTTTATACGTACCCAATTTTTATTTACAACTGTTTCTAGCATGTGCCGTGTGGTTCCCGGCACTATTACAAAAAAGAATAGGACCACTCCATCTCTTTCCCATGGATGTCGTAAAAGGCGACTAAGGGATAGGCTTATAAACTTAGGATTCCTCTTTTAGGCGATGGGCTAGCAACCTGTCACTATTTGAATCTCGGTTCTATCATTAAGCCAAATAGCTGAACGTGGCCATTCAGTCTTTTCAAGACTGTTGGCTCTGTCTACCCCGCAAGGGATATAGACGTGATCATATGTATGTATGTATGTATGTATGTTTCTAGCATTGTTTTAATATTAGATCTAAATAAATGGGAACAAGGATTGATCAATTAGAAGTTGGAAAATGTTTAACTTACCCTTTCTCCAAAGCTTCAGAATACCAGGGATCGCAGCCCTTATTAATAAATGGATGTGTCCATATGGTGACTCTGAATCCCAGGTCTTTAAGGTCTTGAATCAGCTTTTTCATATCGGGGAATTTCTTTTCATCTACGGTTAATGAGCCGTAGCATACTTCCCATAAGTCATCAATATCTAGTTGCGCATTCCCAAATCCACTCTGAGCAATTTCTTTTGCGTACTCCAAAACGTTTTCTTGATCAATATCACGGGAATACCTAGCCCAGGTTGACCAGACAGGGGCTTCAATCATTCTGCGATCAGGAATACCCGTAGGTTTTCCTAAATAAGTGGCGATTGCATGTTGCTGTGCTTCTTTAGCGTCATTGAAGAACCAAACGTCGTATTTGAGATTATTGTGTACTCTTTTCTTTGAGTAAGGGGCGGTCACTTCAGCAATGAAGCAGATGTGATTGTCCAGAACATTGTGATAGTCAACGAAGAGTGGAGACTCTGCATGGACATAAATGTATGTGCCCTCGGAATTCAGCCAGTACTTTTCGACAACGGCGGCGTTGTCTGCTTGCTTGGAAACCATTGAATATTTGTTTAGTTTCCCATTTTGAACTGGCCAGTATTGCTGCATTTGTTCTGGGCCTCCGTACCACTGTTTGTCCTCTGCAATTGGATTTAATTTTGTAAAGGTTTTATTTAAATTCGGTTCATGTTTGAATTACTAACTAAAGGAAAATGTAATTTTAATGAATTATATAAAGTTGGATTCACTTAATTAAGTTTATAAGTGATTAAAATCGATAAATAAATTAATGTCAAAATTATTTAACGTATGTTTCAGGTGACTCATTCTAAGCACAAATGTATCAAGTTCTTAGAAATTTCTATTATGTATAATAAATTAACTTACTGAAATCGAAACAGTCTTCGAAGACAACATCGGTGGGTCCATCCCATCTGATAGAGAGCTTGTACCCACCACTGGCTTCATCGGGACCTTCGGTCATCTCAAAGGTGACTCGGTCTTTAGGCACTCCTCGCCCGATACTCCCGAGGCTACTTGTCTCACCATTGCCTGTGAAAATTCACAGGTATTAAGTAATAATAAAGTATAACAATGGGAATTATGTCACATAAATAGATTTCTCGCCTAGGAAAACATTATCTAATTTAAAGGTGTGAAGTCTACTCGAATAAGAATGAATGTATTGTACTTACTGGTCATACTTAGAGTCCATCCGCCATTAGCATCTTCCTCTATGAAGAAGTTCCTGGTCTTTTGATTTTTAGTCACCGCGCATAGCGCTAAGCCCAGACCTGAAAGTATGCAAGATGAGTTTATGGACATTGGAACAAATATTTTTATTTATTTATTTATTGAAACTTTATTGTAATTTTATCAAAATATAAATGTATAGCACAATTATGCTTCTAGCATTAAGTAATGCTAGAAGTATTATCTAACAGTCTAATATACTTTTACAAATACATACTTTCACAAATTTTATTATTTTATTAATAGTTATGATTAGATATTCGGGTCTAATCATAACTATTAATAAAATATACAGAATGCATCTTTGAAATATGTTCATCATATCAGGCATGTCGTGCTTAAAAATAATGCATTTTCATGGAAACCTACCAAAAAATAAAATCGGAATAATTGAAAAAATCGGAAATATATAAAACTATCGAAATGGCAAACACAGTTCAGTTTTCATCTTGTAAGACGACGAAACATCTTTCTTGTAGTATCAACTACTCGTACCATAATGCACCGTTTTGTACATTTATATTGTAGATAGATATAAAGTAGATTTTGCATTACTCGCATTGCAATCAAGCCCTCACCTAAATACGCCCGTTATAAAAGTAAATGCCCTCCAGGAAAACTATGTTATCAGAGTCAAGTAAAAAAAGATATAAATTTAGCTATTGCATCACCTGTTATGAACAACAGCACCTTCATCTTCGGTCAGTTCAGGGAAACTATGCTGCTTTGCGGGAGATCATAACTATTTATTTCATATTGTATCTTGAGATATTTCTCGCATTGAAACCTAATCTGATAATTTTGACACGGCTTAATAAATGTTGTTGTTTACCACGTTCCTAACTGTGTTTGTTTGTTTAGGAAATGTCAAAGGGAGCTGTAGTTTTGAATTGATCGAATATTGCACAAGTTGTACAGGGGAATTGTAATAAAGGATTATAGTGAAAAGGCGTGCCGCAGAGGATTGAGCATGTTACCGCGATTTACGCCAGGAGGAATAAAAAGTATCCAAATTATTCACATTCTACACTAAAATTCTATTAAATTAAGTTGTGCCAAATTAAATTTATGGTATGCTTCTTTAATTTTGTATTCAGACCTTGACTAATAGTAATAAGGTAAATTAAATATTTAATCGTGATCCTAGCCAGAAGAGTATCCTAAATTGATGAGCTTGCATGAGTCAAAGAGAGCTACGAATTTTAATGAAACGAAAGAAGTGTGTAAGGATCGTGACAAGTGAAAAGATTTGGTCTCTGCCTACTCCTTCCGAAAGATGCAAGGTCATATATATATAGTTTTATATTAGGTAAAGTGCTATTTTCCAAAAAATACGTTATAATCTTGCTGTTGAAAAGATACTAGATACTTGAAAATGCATTTAATCTTAACAGATAAACTGTTGCTATAAGCGGTCCAGGATCATACTGTGTGCGTATTGTTAAGATAATTTATAAGGAAAGTTTAGTTAAAAAAGGTAACGTGTCATACCGGAAATACATGGTGTGGTTACTTGATATCATTTATCATATCAATAGTCGAGGTTCAGTGTTTCTTGAACTATGGATGGTTGGGTGTTTTTCCACGCCTTTCGTTCAAATATTTCCTCGTGATATGAAGCTGAACGTAACGTGGCATTTCAGTCTTTTTGAGACTGTTTGGCGACGGTTTGAAAGGTTCTGGGTTCGATCCCCGATCAGGTCATGATGGACTTTTTTTTCTGATTGACCTTTATAAAGCGGGGATTATGCATTAACATACGAAACTGAATTTTGTTACGATAAAAAATTATATCGACAAACATAGCATACATTTTTGATTTTAGTTTAATCTTCAACCACCATTTGAATTACTTTATGCAGCTTAGCCGCATAAGCGTAATAGAGAGACTTTTGCATCTATAAGTAACTTATCAAATTTAGGTAATGTTTAGTGTTTGATATAATTAAGATTCTATTTAGTTGATAAATTCGGCTTTTTTTATTTTCTTCAGCATTTTTCGTCCACTGCGGAACTCTCCGATATCTTTCCACCTCAAAAAAAGCATACAGATGTATTTTTCTCCACAATCTTACTCTTCTATTCGCGGGGAATAACTGATTTATAACAAATGAAATACTGATTAAAAGCTATACTGATAATACTCGAAGGGCTCTCGGCAACATTCTATTACTTCTACGCCGATCTAATTAACAACGGCAATTAATAGATATTGGTATCTTAATTTGGGCGAAACTATCTGATGAAATTCCCGAATGGATTGGCCTAACAAACTGTAAAGTACGAACTCCTTTGGGATGAATTTGTGATCGGCTATTAACCAATTAATCGTTGCTGTGTCTAATAAATCGTGTAGCTAACGTGGCTTATTGGATTTGAATAGTGTAACCGTCTGTTCGTTTAATGCCTGAATATACGGACAAGTTACAACGGAGCGACGGATTGAACTAGCCCCGAACTAAGTTTGAGACTTGTGTTTTGGAATACTTAGGGTTAGTTTACGACGCGATCTAATATTTTAATGTAGTCTTAGGCAATCTTTTCGTATAGTTAGTTTGAGTTAGTTTGAACACAGCTTAATACTTACTAAACTGTGATCAAACTAAAACAAGTAAGTTTGATTAGCAGTTTTACGTCACACAGAAACATATTTTCAGCAAGACAGAGCGAGTAATACTAGGCTCCGGATTCCCTAACACTATAACTTCACGTTTTATGTCAACTTGCAATATATACAATTTCAGTATTATGCACATTTAAATTGCAGGCGAATTCAAGTTGCATAGTTTCAGAATCAGAGTAGAATCTTCTGAAACTCCAATTGCAACCAGATTGTGTTTTATATCTTTCATCGCCGTCTTAAAATGAAATACAAAAGAAACTTATTTTGGTAATCTTTGGAGCTGTTGAGTCATAGCACTTTATGTTTGTACAAAAATGCAAGACGTTTCAGAGCAAATTTAAACAAAGATGACCGGCGAGAAACATTGTAAAAGATATTCTCAAACAAAAGCAGCAAAACATCCGGATGCTTCTTAGAATCCAGAAACCAATTATTTTTCCAGTCTGTAGAGAGTTTTCCGCTTTCTTACTTGTAAATAAACATTGAAAACTTACAGGCTATAGGATATAGGCTATATATAAAAGGTATTTGTTTCATTAAAGTTTTGTGAATAGGTACATATAACAAATTTTATTTATGATTATATATTATAACATAGCCTGTGATACAGTAATTTCATAACAGAGTAATTTCGTAACTGTGATTAAAGTACTCTCTTTTCATTTCCTATCTTCTTTTACTTCACAAAATTAAATGAAAAGGATGGATGGTGGATGATCATCCACATTTGTTTGTTCTCCGACAAATCTTGTTTTCGCATCGCAAAATAGGTAGTATTGGAAGACTTGCATTGGGATCCGAAGCAAAGCGACGTTTGTGGAACCTCGATCGTTACTTGGGTGGAAAAATTGCATAAACCGTGCCATGAAGGAGTTTACATTTGCAAAACGAAGGATGTTATGAATCTTTATTCAATTATTCAACGGTTTGGTTTGAAATATTCATCGTTATTGTTTTTCGGTCAATGGCAGATGGATGAATACGTCATAGGCACTAAATGTTGATAGTGACTTATTGCTTCATTTGTCTTCGGAATCACGAAACCATCTTTCAAGACAACTTTTTATTTAGGTACATATATTTTTAAATTTGATTTTCAAATGTGACGTTATACATTGAAATCTTTCTTCCTAGAACCAGAACGACAAAGAGGAATAAGACTTAATCACGAAAACCAATTTTAGTTAATTTGATTTGATGAACTCAGTGTTTATGAAGTAATTCCGGAACACGAAGAAGATTTAATAATAACTCTTATATTAATAATAATTATCTCTTTTAAAGAGAAACCGGAACTAAAATAAGAAAATCTTGATAAAAGTTTTGAGATGCTCTCCGAAGCTTTCAGACTTGATCTCAATTTGACATGCCTCTGAGTGCTAATGGTACCCATACTTCTTCCTGTACAAAAAGTAAGATTAATAGCATTTCACGTTTTTGTTATTGTTTGGACGTCGAAAGAATGTAAAAATGAGCCCTTTTTCGAGCCTCGCAATATATGAAACACTTTATTGGACAGAATTGTTATAAATAACTTACGTATGTGTGACGAGTACTTATTTATTTCTACAGAGATTTCAAACAAAATCGGGATAGTGAAGAAAATAACAAAGTGAGGATGCGTGAGAATAAATAAGCTTTCTTTATTGTTGGGATTCAACAACACTTGTAGCTTGTCTTTTGAATTAGTATATTAATTCCACTGATATCACAGAATAATATAAATTTATTAAAATAATAAAGGTTCGTATTATCTAAAGTCAGATTGCAATAATTTTGAAAGTTAATACATTAAATAGGAATACATCTAAGTCCTTTAAATTAAATGTAAATTTCTGTGAAATAAAGATATCACAAACAAACAAACATCTAAAGTCCTGAATATGACGATATTTATTCAATTAAAATAGGTAGGAAGCTGATATTTATTACAGTAAAAATTCTTCTGAAACATAATTACTTAGTTAAAATTATAAATATATAAGATAATCCTTTTACAGGGTAATCTGATCTTATATCTATGAATAGCAGATATCCAAATATTTTAAATATTTATATTAAGGTTTTTTTCACACTGACTAAGCTCGAATTGAAATGAATTCAAACTTATCTGATACAAACAAAATGTTCTTAAGTAATTATTTTCATTTATCAAAATTAAGAATATTTAATGAAGGTATAACATTATTACATACCTTATAATGAAGATACTGGGTCCTGGGTGTAATGACTACACAAAAACAGTATGTTCAACAGTATATATATTGGTTGAAAAAATAATTGTATAACACATTAATCACAATTTCACCCTATTATCGCGTAATTGAATATTAATACATACATACATATATATAATCACGTCTATATCCCTTGCGGGGTAGACAGAGCCAACTGTCTTGTAAAGACTGATAGGCCACGTTCAGCTATTTGGCTTTAAGATAGAATTGAGATTCAAATAGTGACAGGTTGCTAGCCCATCGCCTAAAAAAGAATCCCAAGTATGTAAGCCTATCCCTTAGTCGCCTTTTACGACATCCATGGGAAAGAGATGGAGTATTCCGATTCTTTTTGTATTGCTGCCGGGAACCACACGGCACTTGAATATTAATAGTCGAGGGAAAGTTTGATAAACTTGGGATTATTCTTTTAGGCGTAGGGCTAACAACCTACCCAAAACTATTCCATCATTTAGCCATTAAGCTGAACGAGGCCATTCAGTATTTTCAATACTGTTGGCTCTGTCTACGTATACGATATAGACGTGACCATATGTATGTAAGTTGGTACTGGTGAATGGTCACAACTGTTGGTTGTGACGACATACCTACCATTTTAATATTGTATCTCAATTATGAGATTTATTTGACAGCGTTACTCTGTGCAGAAAACTCCGAATGAAATAAGTACTTTTAAATGTAATGTTCTCTTCAATACAATATTCGGTGGGTTCACTTATAATTATCTTTCAATGAACGGTTTGCCGAAAAATTCGTTCACTTTATTACGGTTCTACATTACTCCGTTCAGCTTTTTTCCGCAGCTTCACCAGCACGAATTAAGCGCCACCTACTATCGAATAGTTTTTCGCAAATCCCATGGAAACTTTTGTTTTAAGCGGGATGAACGTCCTTCTCCAGATTCTCAATCATATATACGCAACATTTCGGAAAGATTGGTTCGGTAAATGATGCTTGAAGAGACCAAAAAAATGATACAAAATTACTTTCGCATTAAAAATATTAGATGGGATGTATGATGTTTGTTTAAGAAACGTAAAGTATAAACTACAACCAGACGAAATGACTCAATGAAGAGGAATCCGCCAGCATATTTGCCAAGACAACAACTATGTGTCACTATACCATCTCACTAGTAATAACCATAAATAAATGTTATTCCTATGACATTCACGAAAAGACGCCATAACGAAATTACGAAATGCGATCAGCACATCTGAATAAACATACAAAACAAATAATTGAGAGCTTCGTTTAAAACACTTAGGCATATTTTGTAGGAATCACCTTGAAACAATTTGTGTTAATCGTAAACAACCCCATTTCGTAAACAACCACAAAGTAGTAATAAAAGCGACAAACAAACATACGTGCAAACAATACAGAGCCACTTTAGTACCTTTATAAAAAACATGTGAACAAAAGTCAAGACTCCATCAGCCAAATTGACAAACAGCTTTTGTACGCACATGTACTAAATTTAGCCCAAATGGGATGGGCAGTTCTTGTTATCATGGCCGATGTTTACTTCTATTTTATGACAATCAATAGCACAAATTGCTGGTACCACGTGGGTCGTCATGCATGACCAAAGGTTATTCAGTCAATCTATGAACCAAAGGTTCACAAAATAAATGAAAATCTAAACGTGTATTAAATCAATAATAACTTTAATTAATAATTTGAAATTTGTCACATGTTGAACATTTGACAAATGTTGAATCTGTCACAGGGGTTTGAAGTTGAAATTTAAAACCCTGTGTCAAATTTTTTGTCGTAGTGTAAGTAAAAGTACTATTCAAGCTCTGATTTAATTTGATCCCATATTGCAAGAATCGTGACAAATATGTAATCCAATATTCCGTGACCGCGACCATCTTGGACAGATTTCCATTATGTACAGTTATAGTTAACAGAAACACATTCAAATAATACCCCTTAAAAGAAAAACTAAGTCGCAGACACAAACAGGCAAACAGCCACTTCAAAGAAATAACACCCCTTTTTTTCTTTGGAGATTAAAAAGGAAAGTGTTTGTGTAATTTAACTAATAAATTGCTAAATGCATACATACAGCATGAATACATGCATACAGTTAAATATGTTTCATATGTATTTAATAACTACTAAAAGAAACTTCAATGCAAATCTGAAGCTTGCTTGATTAAAAAAAAATTATTAAATTTAACCTGCGAGATCAATGCAATCAATGCCGTGTGGTTGCCGGCACCAATAAAAAAAGAATAGGACAACTCCATCTCTTTCCCAAGGGATAGGCTTACAAACTTGGGATTCTTTTTTTAGGCGATGGGCTAGCAACCTGTCACTATTTGAATGTCAATTCTACCAATATTAAAATAGTAGTATTTTCAAGACTGTTGGCTTTGTCTACCCCACAAGGGATATAGACGTGACCATATGTATGTATGTATGCGAGATCAATAGAGCAGTCTATTCTAAGTCAATTAAAGTTTCTACGAGTTCGACAGTGGCAACAAAATAAAAATGTGTTATGTAATTTGATCTGTCAACCGCAAATAATCTTATCTCAGATCGACAACTATCGGGTGTCAGTTTAGTAAACAGCAGGCCGAATACTGTATCAGTTTTCAATGACTTCTAAAAAAATGGATGTGGTAGTTTTATTAGAATTACAAGAAGTAACAAAATTTTATTTAGTGTTCGCAAAATCTCACTTTTTTCGAACAGGGAATTAGAGGTGGTGGCCCGCAACCATGAAACAAACAGCTACGGGTAAGGTTGCGATCACGCGACGAAGAGAGTATATCTCTTTTTGAGGGAGCGAACCCAAAAAATACTTTTATAGTGGTTTAGATAAATCTAGATCCCAAGGTATCCAATGTAGATATCTAGGTATGTGACCAATCGCAAGTACTTTGTAAAAACTTCCTACGGTTAGTAAAATGTAGGTTCATTAAGCAGTACATAATACCTTAGTGGTAATCACGGAAATATCTTAAAAGCTGACATTTTACCATAAAAATATAGACGGCATTGCGTCCATTAGAGTTGGCAACTCTCCCGAAATTCCAGGCTCCCGGAAAAGGGCGAAAAGATTTTACACTCACAGTAAAATTTATTCACAAAGTCCCTACCTACATACTAAAATCGTCACTTTCTTTGTAGACAGAGCCAACCGCATCGAAAAGACAGAAAGGCATTCGGTTGTATGGCTTGATGATGGAATTGAGATTAAAATAGTGACCATTTCGAAGAAAAAAGAAACGAGGTTGACTCCTTAAGGATTTCTGATCTATTCAGTTGGCAACCCCAGTACCTGTCCTTCCCGAAACCTTCATTTCCACAAATGTTTAGTAATCAGCACATTCCGATGTAAATAGTCTTCCATTCATTTAACAGACAACGCCATCAATAAATGTTAGGAAGTGTTGTTCTTGAACGTTTTACAATAGTCTTTTGTATTCTTCGGTATAGTTCGTTTTTATTTAGCACCCGCGTGTTCATATGCATGGAAGAGTTTACAGGTAATATATTAGGTATTCTAGTTACCAAAATTAATTGTACCTACTCTATATGTTAACCAGGATTAATAGTTGTGCAACACAACATATTAAATTCGATATTCAACGAATTTTGTTAAGTACTAATTATAGCTAAGTATGTAAGCTTAAAACTAAATGGTTACTTACACGTTATAGATATTATATAACTTTAAATGAGACTGACCGCAGTCAAACTGTGAAAACAGCTTTGCGGAATATTGTTTAAGTTCATCATGAATATTGTGTAATAAATAAATAAATAAATAAATAAAAATAAGCTTATATAATAATACTATTATTTAATTCAAGCACAAAATTAAATTACTTAATTTAAACTACTATCGTTTACAAATTACGGCGGACCCCGAGCAAAAGACCAAGTACTTTTTAATAGTCGTAGTATAAACGTCTATTTTATTTATATTAAAATTATTTATTTTGGTAAGATGTTAAATAACTTCGAGATAGGAATAGCAAGGCTGAATTGTGGAAATCTGAATAATATTCAGATTTTAGAATTATATTAAGATTTTCGTGGGCCGTGCTGCCAGATGTGGACTAAATAGGTATTTCATAAAATTAGGATGATTTAGTCTTGTTATGGATTTGGGTTTAATTTGGCAAGCAAAAACTTAATTCAACGAAATCATATTTTATAACAAATACATGTGTACAAATGTCCAAGAAACAGACCAATCTGAAACAATCATGGGACCTTGTGGCAGAAGTCATCACTTTATCGCTGCATCAGAAAGGCAAATGTTATCAATCTAATTCCTGAATGGATAAAACAACTTCTAGGAAAAAGTCTGTTTTCATTGCTTTTTACCAATATATAGTATTTTGTTATCCTGTTCATTAAATAATTTACAAACAAACAAACAAACCGATCTTCGGAGTTTCAGAAATGTATTGTGATTATTACAAAAGTTGAGGAAATGGAGTAAATTTGTTTTGCCTTGATTTAAATAGTATATAGCCTTAAAACTTTTTAGCCTAAATGCAATAAATCATATAACAACCTGTATTATTTATTTAAAGTATATTTCAACGCCAAAGTTTTATTATTAAAATTTGCATTGAATCTTAATCTACGTAAATCAGAGGGGTTAGTGCGAGTTTTACTCGATCAAACGCGTCGAGAAAGTTAACATGAATTTGTATGTGATTTCATCAGCGCCATGTAGTGGTAACGTGATGGCACTAGTGCAATTCTATAAAAAATCGTGATAAATGCTCGACGCGTTTGATCGAGTAAAACTCGCACTAACCCCTCAGATACTTATTGGTTCACTTTAGATCTAGAGTAATAAAATAATATAAATTTCATACTAGAAAGATATTGCAGAAAGTACTTGGGAGACCCACTCGTATTATATCAAAAAGATAAAATCCAAAAATATCA
Organism: Amyelois transitella; assembly: GCF_032362555.1. Taxonomy (NCBI): domain Eukaryota; kingdom Metazoa; phylum Arthropoda; class Insecta; order Lepidoptera; family Pyralidae; genus Amyelois; species Amyelois transitella. The sequence goes on along the minus strand of NC_083519.1, from coordinate 7,252,043 downwards.
AAGCGTTTTTCAACGCGCAATCATGACCCTTCTTTGACGTAAAGGGCCATAACAAAATAATATTGAGACCCCTTCAATGTAAAAAGGTTTTGTTTACGATTTCTCATGAATTGAATATATTTGTCAATTTGTGGATAATATATAAATAGAAAATGTTTAGTCGCCATTTTAAAACGTTTTTGTTCATCAAGCCGTTTATATTTCTTACGGTTTTTTGACAAAGCTACAAAGCTTTGTTCGCCAGATAATTTTTAAATTGATTGATTACATTGTAAATAAATTTGACCCTAATATACTGCTGGAGCAATCTTATTTTTAACTAAATATATACAAAATGAGCAAACTTATGCTCCGGGCTTTGCTTTAGTATGAATTTCCATCCTTGGCACATGTCTATTGAATTTCATCTATATGCTAACTTTATTGAAATATGTTCAGTAGTTCCTGCTGTGGTTTTTGATTAAATTAAATATATGTATATCAGCCGTCTTCTCCATAGTATACGAATTTGAAATTCCTTTTAACGAATGTGTATAATTATCACAGGTAGGGTTACTCTCGGAAGTTAGTAAATATTTGGGAGCGGTTATGTCTTTTTCCTGAGTAAAAAAATATAGCAATCATGTTTTCTTTGTCATAGCTAGACTTATTAGGCATGGATGTTGGTAAGGTCCATTTAACAACTATAGGCATTTAAACCGTGTCAAAACGACCTGTTTAACATAATGAGCGTTTGTATAATGCAATGATGAATGCGATAAATTTGTAACTTTGACATTTCATTATTTACTTTATGGATTAAGGAAACAAATCACAATTTATTTGTGAAAAGTTTGATACTAAAACTGTCATCAAAGGATTATATTTGGAGGCAGTTGACTTATTTTATGCAGAAAAGACTGAATGTTTGGCAGGTGACTGACTATGAATAGAGGAAGTTTTAATTAGATTTATGTAAGTTATGTGACGTCGATAAGTGATCCAATCATTGTATCCAATTTTAAAAATAAATCTATTCTATTCTAAACAATGTAAAAGTCAATTATATCATAAAAAATATTTTATGTCTTAAAAGCATTAAAAATTATGAAATCAAGTGTGTAGGTAGTACCTATTTCAGTTTCAAGCACGCTTTAAAACATTGGCGTAAGCAGTTTTTTGGAGAGTAGATATTTTTAACATTGTCCTTGTAATTCTTAAACTTTGGTGTCGGATAAATTGATCAAAGTTTTAAAGCACATAGGTCATAAAATAGACACTAGTGGTTTTAAGAAATTATGTTCATGTGTTAAATTGGTTATTCAATAATATTCATCAAAGTATACGAAGCGACCTTGTTGTCTTCAGAACATGGAATTTCTTAATATACTTTTAGTTCTTCCCCATCATGAAGAAAGATCTTTGGTTATATCTTTAACGGCGTCTTTGCTTATCTCTCCGATAAAGAGGTGTGATTTTATGTATAAAGAAATAATTATGTTATTGTGGGCTTATTATGGAAAGAATAAAAAATCTAGTCAAAAATTGACTTTGTGTTGAGAGTTTTTTTCAAACTAGCAAATACAGAAATCCAAGCCCAAATGGTTGTCGCATTTTGGTAAGCTGAAATAGCTGTAATTAGTCAGATTTTCTTTTTCCGCTGTCGTCGCTAAAAGATGAGGTTTTTGTGAAGTTCTGGGTGTTATCGTAAGCTCCGTTTCGACCAAATTCAGACCGGCTTTTTTTTCTTTTTCAATTAAATATGTTTTTTGCCAATTTCGGCGAATCTGTATTTTGGCTGTAATTGTTGCGAGTTAACTTCTATACCTGCATACTACGGCGTATTCTTTTAATTGCCTGGGGTAGGCAGAGACTAAATCCTTGCACTTGCTATTATACCAATGCAATGTACTTATTTTGATTTTCCACATTTTCATAAAGACAGGTTAAAATCCGACCTCGCCAATGTAAGTACTACAATATCTCGTTTGAGTGTTAACAGATGTTCATACGGTGAAGGAAGACGTCGTGAGGCATCTGGATGTGTAAGCACGATCAATATGGATTAGGTTCCTTTGCAAAGGTTGTGGAGGTCAGATGGGGTCGGCTTCGTGTAAAATCTTAAATCTTGACTCACCCAATGCAGGACCATGGTCAAAAAAGCGCACCCGTAAAGATCAAAAAAAGTAAATTTCCGCGCAAATTAAGAAAGTCACCGGTATAAATGCCAGGAAGAAGAAGAAGATCAATATTTGGTAAGGAAAAAATGAATGAATGAAATATTTTCATACAAGCTCGCCGGTTATAAGGGTACTCTTTACCTGACCTTTCTCAGAACTTCCTCGTTTGATAAAGACGGTATTGAGCATTATTAAAAACCAACAAAGAAGGTACATTTTCATTCACGACATGCTTGATAAAAACCATTAACAAATTAAAGCCTCTAATTCCGTAAAGCAGTTAAGAGTTTTCCAATAAATTAAGAGCAACCTTTCGGTTACAAAGTGCAAAACATACCTAAATTCTACACAAAGTCTTTTCTTATCGAAATTCAATTAGAGTTCTTGCCACAAGGGTTTTATAGGCAAAGATTAAAGTACCTACATAGTTTAAAAAATAAATTACACAGAGTAATAATTATTAATTATTGTGGAATTTTAATGAAAAATCTTAGACTATTTTACAAAGTTGTGTTAAAAATATTTTGGTAGTCGATAAATAATGTAATGAAAGAGTAGGAAGATTGTGTCTGTAAATATATTGAAAAAATAAAATTTAAGGTTTGAAGGCAATTAAATTTCTGTTATTTATAAGAATTTAAATAAATATTCTGCCTTCGTGTACATGCTTATCTTCAAATTTACATACATAAATATAATCGCGTCTATATACCTTGCGGGGTAGACAAAGCCAATAGTCTGATAGGCTCGTTCAACTGTTTGGCTTAATGAGGTATTAATTTATTAAAGGTCTTCGTATTTATTGGCTAAATTTGATCAAACATTTTTGCTGCCTGAAAGAAAAAAAATAAGCGTAAATATTACGACGCGTTATCATAGGTTAGTATAATTTTTACAAGTTTATAAGACCTTCCCTTTTTATTGACTTTAATAAGTCACGTGGAACGAGGTACAGCTGGTACATAATAAGGTTTTTATTGGTTTAACATGAATGTGTTTATTTATTCGAAGAAGGTACATATTGTTCTGTTTTTTACATTAGGTATTTCTTGACAAGCAGCATTGCAATTATTATTTTTAAAATATGAGCTGAAGTATTTAAAATAACTAGTTTTCTCATTAAAGAGTGTTTCAAGTTGCATTTTCAGTAACAACTGAGTCTTATTGCGGACTCTGAGCTCTGAGCTTTGTAGCTAATAACGTTATGAAATTTCGTTTTCTGTGACATAATTTGGAATTCCTTTTTGGTTTTTTAGCTTGAATTTAGTTTCTATTTTACATAACGAAGCATTTGTAAGTATTAAACAAAAATAAGATTATCCCAAGCTTGGTTTTGGTGCAGCTTTTAGATTTTATCGGTTGCGTCCTTAGCTCTTTGGAGCCCTGGGCTCCCTTATGACTATTTCCTGGATTGGGAAAGGGAAGAAACCCAAGACCTCATCAAACCAACTAGGACAGGAAGAAACCCAGGGCTTTGAAGATACACCGCTAAGGGTTTAACCGGGAATACACTGTAACGATGATCAATTAATATCAACATACAAATATCATATTTTTATCATTTTCATAGAAGGCATACTTTTATCTAATATCTAAACCATAAACAACATTGTTGAGTGCCCATAAGTTACAGCTGTGTCCATTAATATAATTCGTTTCTTGCATGACTATTATAAAAGAGTTATAACGAAAAAGAAAATGTAGCGGCTATAGAGTTCGGAATAATATAAAATAACAAAAGTGGCAAGTACTGGTGAATTAAATGGCGTAACTGATGGTGGTGGTAGACTGGTGATCCCCACTATAAATCACCGCCCACATTTTAATATTACATCTCATTTCTGAGTTTTATTTGACAGCTTTACAACCGCGCTAAATACTGTAAGCCTTGTAAGACGACGACACATAATTCCTGTATTGTCATGTATAATGTGGCGTGTCTATTGTCTTATATTATTCCGATTTCTATCGACAAACATTAGGAAGTATGTTGATAAGCAAAAGCCGAAAGTTCTTAATCTCAAAGTAACATAAGAGAAAATTATAATAAGAATTTTAAAAGTAATTCTTATCGCGCAGATAGTAAAAGTCAATCAAGGGAAAGGCTCACAAACATGTGATTTTTCTTTTAGGCGTCGGGCTAACAAATCGAAAATAAATCTTAATTTAATCATCTAGCAGAACGTGATCTTTGAGTTTTGTAACTTATTGTCTGCCCCGTAAGGTATAAAAGCGTGATATGTTTGCGTACAAAAACTTGGCCCGAGTATCTCTACCAGCAAACAGTAAAATGTGTAACCATATTCCATTTCTAAATTATTATACATGCATCACTACAAGGATATGCGAATGAGAGTTTGTGTGTTTGTTCATGAGGCTTATTTTGTCAAATTTTACTCAAACCCGGAGAATACTTGTAAATTAAATATAATGATGTTAATTAACATGCATATGTAGTTTATGCCCGCAGATTTACTGGCGCACATTATCGTTTATCGCAAATGAACCCTATTCCCTTTTCAATACTTCTGAATTCGGCTTGTGGTTTCCTGTTTGAAAACAGGATAATATTATTAAATAACGAAATTACCTCCCCATACTTCCCCATAACTTCTAATTTTACGTTACGAAAAAATTTTAACTAAGTATACCTATGTTTAAAAATAGATTATTTCCATATTAAAAATTTCTGATACTAGCGTCGCTGACAAGACTTCGTCAATTTATAGAACGTTATAATGATAGAATTTTTACAAAGAACTATACTAACAAGAAGAACTAACCAAAGACAATTCACAACATTGAAATAACTATATTAAGTAAAATTTTATACATCATTTACTTGAAGTTGACTCTGAGGATTAACTAAAAGGATGTGCGTAATTGGCTGATACGTTGGGTAACGCAAACAACCCTCATGCAAATACAAATTTATCATCCATAAAAAGCGACGCTGCATCTGACGATTTACGAAATTGTGTAAATAAATCAAGAACCGTCATCCAATTTGTAAAACAAGATGGAACAACAAGAAAATTCAGTTATTTTATGTGGGTGGACGAACCAACCCCAATTATTTCTAGAACCATCTCTCTTTGTTCATCTTTCATCAAATATAAGCACTTATTGTCTTTTATGTTTAAGAGACTTTTATTTTCCCATGGGTAGATTTGTTTATTTAAGGGGGAAAAAAAGATTACGAACGTTCTAAGATAGTCCATAATATCGAATCGAGTTATAATTCTTGAACTTTAGATTCCGGCATTCGAAACGAATCTCATTCTTCTATCTGGCGTTACTACCAGTTATATCTTTACCTCTCTGGAGTAGAGCCTGGGGTGCGCCTTTTGACCATGATTCTGGATTGGATGAGTCAGGTTTGAACACGAAGCGACTTCCATTTGACTTGCGTAAGGTTTTCAAGAGAACCTAATTTTAGCCAGCCGCTTCGCTGAATGCGCGTAGTAAGCACTCGGTGTCCATTTTGGATATTTCATTTCTTGATTTTGAGTGTAATTATAACTCTTTTTAATGATTGTTACCATAAATAATTTTATCCTGCTTATTGTATATTTATAAATTCAATCGAAATTCATTGAAAGCACCTAAAAATATATTCCAATTTAGGATTACTCGTTGCTTCTTGACAAAGCGTGGATTTTATTGTCAAGTGGATTTTGCTGGTTTATCATTTACACAGTAAATGTGTTTGTCAAACGTATTTATTATTAGCAAAGATGTTATCAACGTAAATGAATATAAAGAGTATATTAATTGTATTATTATTGATATACTTTTTTACTCTACTTAAAGTAGTGCCACAAAATACATCAACGTTAATTCCAAACATCTAAGCCATCTACTTACGCTGAGAAATTAAAAATTATTCTTCCTTAACCATATTTCCTTAAACTTAAAAATCTAAGGATGTATTTGAATACTAGATCAGGTTATGGGTAACAGCTTATTCAGTTAAGCATAGCTAGGTCGACTATGTATTATTTGGTTAACTTTAACTTATATACAAGTCACTCATCGACAAATAGTACAAATCTATTAACATTTTCGAGTTAGTTTTAATTTCATTGTTGCTTTTGTTCATTTAAACTCTATTCAGGCTATGTATCGTCAGTCTGTCAGTCACGCTTTTACTGTAAAGAATTTTTATTAAGTACAGATTTAGAGTGGCCGTGAAGGTCAAGTAAGTCCAAGGTGACCTTCCCCTGTCAGAGTTTTACACGAGTGAGTAAAATCTATATTAGTTGACGTCACAGAACGAGAGAAATATAGCCAATTTATTGATATTGCCATATTGACAACATGGGGTCTATACGAATCACTTGAAGCTAATGAATTATCTGACTAGCTGATAGGGCGATTGTAATGGTTAGTAAAAGTTATTTCCTAATCTATGTGTATAATAAAATTGTCTGTCTCTAATCCATTATGAAGTAAAAAAGAATTTGGAGCCTTGAGATGGGATGGGAAAATTTATATCAAAATTTTGAAGTTATGTCGTGTCTGTATATTTTTACATCGAAAAAAAAACGTGGTGTATATTTGTTTGATTTAAATATTGATCTTAAGAAAATAATTAAACTCTACGCATAAGAATAAAATGCAAGGACTGAAAACAATTAGTAGCGGTTCATTGAATACACCTATCTATAAGTAGGTATAGTACTCGTACGCATAGTCTTCCAATAAAATGGCCGTTACATAAGGATGGTCAGACGGACATGCCGTAACCTTAATGGTTCCGTTTTTTGCCATTTGGCTACGGATCGCTAAAAAGTAAATATTCAGCAGCTCAGATTGAGCTTTGAGCACGTATCCGATAGACACAAACACAAAATGGCGAGCACAGTCCACCTAAAAACGTAAATAGAAAATTCTTTTATTTTTCATTGTTTTAGATGCATTCTATACAGGTGCATTGGTATCGTAATCTCCAAGTTACCAATACCAGAGAGCGCCCGCGGCTCCACCCGCGTAAATGGGAAAAAACCGTTGACTTTTGTTCCATGAGAATTTCGGTAAATTTAGTGCACCACTTGGCCATATAAGGAACCTACAAGCTTAATTTCAAGTTTCTAGACCCAATGGCTTGGGCTGTGCTTTGTCCATCCCGTCAGTCACTCAGTAAGAGTTTTATATATATTGATAATTTATCTACCTAAGCGCACAAAGATCCAAATAATAAGTAACTAGTTTTCTATCTAAACCTCTTTTCTGGGATTTTCAAACGAATTAATAACATTTTTTTTTTCATTTACAATGGAAGTAACATAACGGAACGCATATGTTCGAATCGGTAAGGCGCGGTTTAAACACGCATTTCACCGTTGAAATGCGTGTTTAAACCGTGCGGCCCCGTGGCCGCAATGCGTGTTCAAAAACACAGGTTCAAATCCCAACTCGACTATTTATTTTTTCGAAGTTATATACATTGGTTTGAATACTCCGATGCTCTTGAGATGAGGGAAAATATCGTAGGGAAACCTGTACAATCAGGCAATTGGATGTGTAAGCATGATCCGATATGGGCTAGTTTCCCCAGCAAAGGTTGTGGAGGTCAGACGAGAGTTGCCTCGTGTAAAAACCTGGCTCACACAATCTAGGATCCATGATAAAGAGCTTACACAGAATCCTCTCTAGAGTGGTAAGGATGGAACCGGAAATAGGTATAGCCAGTAGGGAAAAGAATGGAAGTTATAAAAATTACGAAATATTTGATGACCTCCTTTTTTTAAAAATAACTTTGCCATGTTTGCCTTCTACTTAAACAAAGAGGATTATATAAGGATTTTATTAAATAAGTTCGATTTTTTAAAACATCACAATATTTACAGTGTTTTAATTATAAATTAATCATAAATGATTTTGTGCTCTATGAAAAAACTTCAAGTAAAAATAATTATAATCCCATTTGCTACTGAAAAATGCATGAATTCGACGCTTCCGGTCGGAAGGCTGACTCAACGTCGTTACGTTTAAATTTAGAAGCAAAGAATTGGAAGATTTATTATTCTGAGTTTATTTATGCAGTTGGCAAAACTGTCTAAGTCACATTCCCCCAAAATTGGGAATAATATAACTAAAGATACAATAACGGTACTGCGGAAAATGACGCATTCGATTAAAAGTTGTGACACCATAACGTTTAGCTAGCATACTTTTATGATGAGGGAAAGCATCGCGAAGAAACTTGCACATTTAGGCAACTGAATGTGTAACCACTATCCAATATAAGTAAGGTTCTCCTGAATAGGTTTGCGGAGGCCAGATGGGAGTCGCTTCGTGTTTTAACACATCTAATACGGGATCATTGTCGTAAAGGCCTACCCCGGGCTCCTCTCCAAAAAGGTGAGGATGGAACCGTGTAACCGGGACTAATATCATACCGGTTTTCATAGCATGTTAATCTGAAATTAATTGGCAGCTTTTCAAGCACCCAGATAACTGAAGTGCATGACGACGACACATCATTTCTGAAGTTTCAAATGTAATTTCGATTGTCTTATTTCGTTCAGATTTCTATGCAATCATCAGAAAAACATTGCCCTATTTCAGGCGCAGTCCAAAAAAAAAAACTAGTCCCGTAAAATTTATGGACTTATTTTCGCGTCATCATTTTCCGCCTAGCACATTTCCGGCTGAATTTTTCTTTGTCCTCGAATTATGTAAATACAAAATCCTTTTTTCAGACGAAAAATATAAGAAAATAAATAATCAAAGGGTAAAGAAACACACACCCTTACAAACTTTCGCATTTTTAATACGAGTAGTATAAACCCACATAGGTATATTAAATTCGCCTTAAACTGTGATTTGAATGAAGATTAATCTAAACTTCTCAATTCTTTTAACGTTCTGCCTATCTTGTGACAGGTAAACGGAGCCTGTCACACAGTTAAAAGGCTATTTTGCGTTTGCCAGCGAAATTTCACGGTTTCGTACGTTTAATTTTTGCACGAAATGCTTAAAATAGCGGCTAAAAACCAAGCCAATTTCAGTGAGACGGGATTTCGAGGCTATAAATAAATCACATACACTGATTATGAACGCTTTCTAATTACATAATCTTAAGTGTTCAATAAATCATAAATCTGTTCAGTCTTTCCGTGACTGTTGGCTCTGTCTACCCCGTAAGTGATAAAAGCACAAGTTTTTGTTTAAAAGTAGTAAGTAGGTACCTATAGTAAAAACTGTAAAAATGAATGTGACAGCGCAATTTCAAGAGATATATGTTCGTCTGTGCATGCTAATAGTGGGATTAAATGAATATGTTCGCGCCTGTTACGGTCAGAACTTTAATGAATTTATTATCAGTTACATCAATGCACATTACCGAAATAAGGATAAACTATTTCTATATTATTTTTGCTGAAAAATACTTTTGTAAATATAGTTATAAAGCCTAGAGAGGAAAGAAACGAAATAACAGAAGTCATACTTAAGAAATTGATTTAACTAAAAACAAACATCTCGCAGGCTGTTCTATTACGTTACGATCAAACACTACAATTTCATTCAATTTCTTCACATTCAATATTCATATATTCGAAGAAAATTATATTTTAATTTCCATTTTATCCATAAAAGTTTGTAATATGGTATTCAAAAAATAAATATTCATAACATATGTTGAAAGTATAATATTGTTTGGTGCTTTGTATAATTTTCATATGAATAGGGTGACTAAACAGTTTGGCATGCCAATTTAAAAACATTTTAATTGATTTTTGCAAATAATACAGGTAACGTATGTATAATCGTATAACATAGGTACTTGAAATAATAATAGGTTATTTACATACATACATATGGTCACGTCTATATCCCTTGCAGGGTAGACAGAGCCAACAGTCTTGAAAAGACTGATAGGCCACGTTCAGCTATTTGGCTTAATGATAGAATTGAGATTCAAATAGTGACGGGTTGCTAGCCCATCGCCTAAAAGAAGAATCCCAAGTTTATAAGCCTATCCCTATAGGTTATTTACATTATTGTTATTATCAAAACGAAATGAACTAAAAATATCAACTGGAAAAAGGAACGACGGGAAAAACATTTTATTAAATCTGAACCGAACTCATGAACCTTTAATTCATGAACAGTTGAATTCTAATATAACATGTGCAAAAAAATAAATTAAACTGGTTACACTTACAATTTTTCTATTTAAAACCGAAATGATTCTAAGCTTTATCATTAAACCGTCTCATTAAATGTGGCCTTTGAATGACTCGAATCGAGTCTTAATTTTAATCGAATTGAATCTGCCCATTAGGGATAAATTCCTGATTGATGTGTGTGGGTGTGTGTGTGTGTAAATATGGAACAAAATACATGTTCACTTCATATTGACTTTTTAACCAAAACTTTAGCACTTCGTTAAATATTATTTGTCTGATACCTACCTACTAGCACCTTATCACTATTTTTACAGGTGTAAATCTAAACACTTGTAAAAACAATGAGTGTTTAACAAAATACGCAGTTTGCCACTAAAATTCCACGTTATTTTGGAATTAAATGGGTGAAAATGACATAGAAATTAACTGAGCATTTTCAGTTCCGATTCAGTTCTGTAGGTTCAGTGTTATGCAAGTACTCGCGGAGGACTGTCGCGTGTAACGGATCGCGCAATACATCGATACGCGGGTGAAAAGTTTCCGAAGTTATGATCAGTGTAAACAATATGTGTGGTTACATTATATAAATAATAGTAACGAGTACCTAATAGAATTTTGTCTAATCAGTTTATGCGGAGTTTGGAGCAGTAAAGTAAGTTTATATTTTTTATATCTTTATAATCAATCAATCAATAAGTAATCAAATCTTTTGAAGAAAATCATAAAATTTTTGAATTATCTTTTTTCTTCCGAAATCGACTGAAGGGCTTTACTGTATAATCTTTTCTAAACATGGCATAGCGTAGTAACCTGTTATTTCTAAAAAAAAACGAAACGTGGCTTCTGTTTACTCACGGGAGGCTCTACTCACCTCTATATCCCTTGCGGGGTAGACAGAGTTAGCAGTCTTGAAAGACTTATAGACCACGTTCACCTGTTAGGCTTCAAGATAGAATTGAGATTCAAATAGTGACAGGTTGCTAGCCCATCGGCTAAAAGAAAAATCCCAAGTTTAAAGCTCTTAGTCGACATCCGTGGGAAAGAGATCCAGTGGTCCTTTTTTTATGTTGGTTACTTTTTTATATATATCCATTGGTAGTTATTACGATATGATATAATTTGAAAATAGCGATTTCATCATTTTTATTTGTATTTTTTGCCTTATTTTCTTATACAATATGTCCAAATCTTAAATATTAAAAAAAAACTTACCCTATTTAACAATCCACAGTCAATAAAACATATTTTTTGTTGAAATTTCGTAAAAGTTTAAAAAAAATATTGTTATTTAAAATTTTATTGATTAAGATATTGCAATTTTACTTTTCCAATTGTCCAATACTTTATTATAAGCGGCAAACATACAAACTTTTTTCGAATAAAGAAAAGACTCTGTTATAGTTAATGGTGGTGGTGTTAGTGTTTTTGCTTACTTACCTGCTTCGGTATGGCGGCAACCTAAAAATACCTAAGAGGCTATTTGGTACATTATTGACCCTTCTCTATGGTGCAGACCAATCATCTAAATTGAATGTTGAGACGCATTATTAACACGTGAATGAATTCTGTCTTGTTTAATATGAACAGAGATTTATTTGGATTTTAATAACCACTGTTCTTTGCTTAATACAAATACATCGATTAAATTAAACCTCCTATCTCAGGAATATAAAGACACGTTTTCTCATAAAAATACAGACCGAAGTTATTGAACTCTTTATTATGCATAGGAAGTGCATCTGAATGCTCATTAATTTTTTTCAAGGCAAACTTCATAAAATTAAGTCTCGTTCGGAACAGGATATTTTAATTTTATTTCTTTAAAAAAATATTGCAGAGAATAGTTAAAAGTGTTAAGATTAAATATTATAAGAACAAATGCCATAAGACATTTTCGAACTTACAAGAAATGTTTCTTTTAACTATGGTTTCTTCTTAAGGCGATAGGCTAGCAAACTATTATCTAAAACGCATTTAATAGCATTTTTCCGCGGGAATTTCGGGAAATCCTCTCCTAGTGTACTCCTAGACCACATAAGGAACCTACATGCTAAATATCAAATCTCTAGATTCAGTTATTGGCACTGTTCGTTGATTTAAGCCGTGTCTTCTGTCAAGAATATATCTGCTACTTTAAAATTAGTAATAATGATTTTTGTATCAATGAATGGAAATATTTACTTAGTATACTATGCGTCAACCGTGTCCATTTGGGATTTGAAACGACTGAATGAGTTTAGTGACAAGTGGATGACAATGGGCTCAAGTTTCAATAGCGGGTGTACATATCTCTATGGAGCAGAATGGTGATCATGTATCTTACGATTGCTATTTTATCTCTAACCAAAAGAAGACCGCTGTGGCAACATTTGCGTAAAATTAAAAAAAAAATCCCGTTTATTGCAGTTTCCGTGGGAATTTCGGAAAATATATCCACTAGACCGGACTTTGAAATGTTGGAAAGATGGTTTACTGAGGAAGGTTTATATCTATAAATGCTACCCGAGACGAGCCGGGACGGGACGCTAGTATGTAGATGTAATATTGCTAAATACATTTTTTTAATGAAAATACATACATATAAAGTTTTTATCTCTCACGGGGTTGACGTTTTTAAAATCACATGAACGCCACGTTCAGTTAGATGGCTTGATAATATAATTAGGATTCAGACGTGACAGGTTGCTAGCCCATCGCCTTTACATTACCATAGCGCGTCTAGAACAGACAATATATTTTCTCTTAAGCTGCACAGTTCAATGACCTCTAGAACTTTATAAAAATAAGTGAGACTTGCTAGTAAATATTTGACAACATTTTTACGTCCACCTGTGTGTTGTCCACCAAGTGGTCTTGATTATTTTTTTATTTTTCATATTTAGCATTTCATTGAATGAATAACTCTTAATTGCACACAAAAGAAAAAAACTTATAGGCTGCCTTACCACTCATAGCGATTTCTTCTACACAATCAGTATATTTATATACCTATAGTAGTTCACTTTAGTCAATTCTTTTGTTTGTCTTCAGGATGATATTATTTAAATGTTCAAAAATTATGAAATGGGTGGAAAAAATATATGTACTTATGGGTGCGGAAAAATATACGTAACGGTTTTCTTCCCACGCCCACCTAATGTAAAAATCGTTCAACAACATGGAGGTAGGTTTTTCATAAACGCTTTTTGATAAACAACGTATTATTGGCTATTCTCACGAAGGAATATGGTTATTCATGACAAGTCAATATTGTTTTATTGAAATTGATTTCATAGCTATCTTCATTAAATAATCTACAAGTTTTATCCAAGTATCCATGTCCATATAAATACATACATTAAAATAAAATTGTAACTGACCGACGTAAATCGATATGGGAGATCTATACAATCATATAAGAAATCAAAAATGTGATTTTTAGAATTTCAGTCTGTCTGTATCGATCGATTTCAATGCGGTTTTCATTGATGCTTGGTCCTACTTAAAAATTGGTAAAAATAAACTTTACTTTACCCATCCTTCTATGAGGGCAATTAAGCGGGTCAGCTTCGATGTATTGACTATCGGCGAATTAAATTTATTAAAAAATCATCGCCCAAAACCACACCGTATGTTGCCTGCACCACTGCATGAATTATGTTTATTTACATTTCGTTTCAATTTACCAGAAAATCTGTTTAATATTTCAGTCATATTAGTCTGTTGAGCTTATTATAAAATTGTATAAATACTCGATGTACGGTTTAAGTCTTAATCATGTTGTACTTCTGTTTATGAAACCCACTTTCGAGCGAAGGTTTTTTATTATTATAGTACTTTAGATTAGCGTACTACTAGCCCCGTGTCTTCACCGCCGTGGGAATTTCGGGATAAAAAGTACTTATATACCTTTACCCGAGTTCCAAGTTGAATAGAGTTTGAGTTTTGCGTGGAAGAAAAATACTTATAAAAAGAACCTTATAAACTTTCGCATTTATAATATCAGAATGTTTGTTTGAATGAAATGTTCCATTTTGTTTGCGTTTGTCCCAGTTCCATTCTGCGTACCCTGGGTCCGTATAGTACATCCACAATTAAGTGAGTAAATCTGGTAATCACGTGTGTCATATAAGTAAACGCTACAAGCTTTATCTTTAACCAACCATCTTATTTGCATGAAGTCGAAAAAAATATAAAGAGTCCTGAGAATAAAGTGATTTTTTTTTGCAATAATTCTGTCTGTAGTGTATGTTTTGTATAACTTGAGTCTCCTCTAATCACTTCTTGATCACAAACTTACGCACCCAATTCAAGTTCGTCAAAGTATCGCGATTGTCATAACATTTAAAATTGTTTCCGTTATTATCGGCTCTGTTGACCTTTCAATAATTTGGAACAGAGTTTGTTAGTACTTCATTGTTTAACTTGATTAGGTTGGTATCGAATATTGCACATCCTGGAATTAATATTTTAAACTTAGCAATTTGAATATTAGTCATTTTTATGTCTTGGTTAATAAATTTAACATTTTTCTTTTAGGCGATGAGCTGTTAATAATAATAATAGCAACCTGTCAATGTCTGAATCTAAAGAATGAGTGAAAACGGTACACGCTCCTGGTACAATTAATGTGCCTGGCGTTACTATCGTGTGGTTTTGGTGGGTTTGAGACCCACATATCCCATAATCATCTCATTTCTGGGTAGGCGGACATGGTTCTTTCTCCACCTGAAAAAGGTGACAGGTCTTATTCTATTAGTGGCCTCCTACAACATCCATGGTAAAAGACGTAGTCCTTAAATGCCGCGGACCACACATATAAAGATGTTTATTGATTGATGTTTCAAAAATCTTAATTGATTATTTTGCATGCGCATACCTTTGCGTTTTTTATATGACAGATAATTATTTCAAATTTCATTTCATAAAGAGTAAATTAGTTTTTGGTCATAAGTTGTGGCATATTATAAAATAATAAGACTTAACAAGACTTTGGAATTTTTTACGAGTAAAATAGCGAGTTGAGTCTTACATGCAATTTGCCTACGACATAGAACCACCTATTCTGCACGAAGCAATTACCCAAGGCACTATTCAAAGCAAATACAATAAACATCTACATCACACCTGACGTCATATGCAATTTCCTAGTTACTGGACGTTTGGGGAGAGCAAAGGAAAATTCAGTTTCTGAGAAAAGTTACCCCAATAGTTTTGTTACGAGTATAACGATTTTTGTCCACGTGTAGGTTGTGTCTCTTATTGTTTGTTCTTAACTTCCTATTTAATTTACACGATATTTAATATGGAAATAGTTAATTATCCTAGAGCCGAGAGAAACGAAGCATCAAGCACATGCTAGTATTTAATATTAATCTATACTAATATTATACAGCTGAAGAGTTTGTTTGTTTGAACGCGCTAATCTCAGGAATTACTGGTTCAAATTGAAAAATTATTTTTGTGTTGAATAGACCATTTATCGAGGAAGGCTTTAGGCTATAAAATATCACGCTGCAACTACAAGGAGCGAAGAAATAATGGAAAATGAAAAAAAAAAAACGGTGAAAATTATTCATCCTTGAGGGCTTCAATGATGCCCAAAATAACTATTCTACGCGTCGCGACGAAGTCGCGGACACAGCTAGTTAAAAACCAAAGAGGAATCAGTTTTTAAAATAAATTAAACTAATTTACAGAATTTCATTGATATTAAGTCATGTTTTATCTAATGTACCAAGGTAAAAATCAGTTTGTAGAATTACATACTAATATTGAAAATTTAATTGATTTTCAAAAATTTTTTTGAGCATTCTGAAAATATGAAGTTGTTCATTATCATTATATTTTGAATTATATATATCAATCCTTTATATCTGTGTAATTTGTCCCGTATAAATTTATTGCATTTTCTTAGTTCACTATATATAATTGTATTTCCAACGTATTACCCGTTTTTATTTCCCAACGTAATAATATATTAATCAATTCATTTTTCTGAGAAACTGCTCATAATATAAGGTATTAGAGAAATATTAGTTACTGTTACAAGTATACCTCTAAGTATTTGTCATTTTACCTATTAATAGAAGAATTGAAACAATTATGTTTTTGCGTTTTAATATCAAATTCTCAATGGAAATTAGCACTGTTCATATGATGGGTTAATCCTTTAAAAACAGCAATATAAAGTGTTACAAATTAAGATTAAATTAGATTAGATTAGATTACAGGGTTCAAAAGAAGCAATTTAACAGTAACTGTTTTTCTATAATTGAACTTTTTTCATTTGACTTGATTATGTTTTAGATACTAGTACTATATGTCGTTTTATTAATTTATACTTTATTGTTCAAAATACAAATGTATAGTACAATTACATTTGATGCTTACCTTAATTGTGATAAATAAATTGGAGAAAAAAGAAATTATATGACTGAGATAAATCTATCTATAAACGGTTATGATTTATTCAAATTTTAAAAATCAATCAATCAGTCTCCATTCTGTTCTGGAAAAGAAGGAAAAAACATAGTGTGTAGCTTCGGCTCTTTTTATGCAGGTTGTAAAGGGCATTTTGTGGCTTGAACGGGACTCTTAAGTTTTTGTTAAACTTTTGGCTCCGTTTATTCCGTAAGCGATAAAGAAGTGATGATATGTATGCATGTAAAATTAAAAAATATTAAACTTGCGATGCTGGCAAGGCTACCAACCGGTCGCTTTTTGATTCTCAATTATATCATTAAGGCATACAACTAAACATGGCTTTTCATTGCCATTTTTCTTGCGAGACAGTTGGCTCTGTCTACCCCGCAAGGGATATAGACGTGACCATATGTATGTATGTATCTAACTACAATGTGAGCTTTCATTACACCAAGTTTAGTTTATTATAGTTGGCAGATACTCGTTATTAGTATATAAAAAGACCATTTTATTACTTCAGAAAGTTTGTGAATAAAGATGCTCGTTTCTTCTCGGAAATACGAAATTTATAGTATTCAGGAAAACTAGGTTGTTATTTATCCTGTATCAAGTCAAAACAAGCAAAACCGCACCTTCTCGGCGACGTGAGTGGTCTGTGACCTGTGTTCAGCTAAACCATTCAACAATCACATAGTATAATGTAGGTAGAAGACTCGTAAGATCTGTGCTAAATGCAGAGTGTATGAATTAGTTTGAACTCAAAACAGGCTAGGACATGGTTTAACAACCTACTCAATGAGATTTCGTTTCAAATTTTTATTCAAATCTAAATTTTTTAAATTAGTTATTAAACAATAAGGTTTATTCCTTAGAGTATCGACTCAATTGTAAAGAAAGAAGACGTGTATAACACGTCGTACGAAGTATACATATGTGTATACATGACCAGGTTCAAACATTTGTATTTAAATGTTTTTATTTTTGGGAAAATGATTTAATTTCTTTTTGTATTCGTTTTGAGGAAAAATCTTTCAGTATCCTTGGCTCGATCTGACCTTATAATATGTGCATTTAATTTGTTCCGACCTTAAAATGAGGACAAAATCTGATTATAATCGATAAACCCTGTGTTTCAGGGTTTATCGATTATAATCAGATTTTGTGAAAAATGTTTTAACTCTACATGATAGTAAAAAAGAATAAGAATACAAAGCCGAAAATTCAATAAGTAAGATAAATATCATTTTGTGAAATCTTATAAGCATCTTCCTGTAAATATTCTTTGCGGTTAAGTAAAAAGGAAATATAACATCACACTTCTGTTACATTACATAATTACGTTTTGAACATGTATATTCATTAATTACGCCTCTTTTTCAGAGGGGATAGGCAGAGACGTCGTATTTCCATCCTACTCTTGCATCCTACTCATATCGTCCATATGTGGACATATAAGCCTCCTACTCATCCTAGTTTGGGTAGTTGACCTGACCTAACTGACTATCTATATATGTACTACTGGAGCGTACTTACAGTAAGCGAACACTAGTTAGTGGCTATAAAAAATTGTTTACCTTTACAATGAATTGAATGAATGAGCTAGTTTATTATTTTAATTGGATAATGACTTCACATTGTTACCAAAGAATAATTAAATTGCCCGATGTTTCATTGATAATTTTAGTCTTGTCAATTGAGAAAATATACATACATACTTTTTATTAAAATGTAATATACCGGTACTTTTAATATGTAATATGCCTTACTTAATGTACGAATGTACAAATCAATAGTTAATTTAGTATTTCATAAGGAGTTATTTATTTATATACTATTAACTCTACATTATTACTCTATTTATCTACTATTACTCTATTTACAAATAAATTATTTTGATTTGATTTGATTTGACTCTTCGCCAATATGCTTATGGGTTTTTACTCTTTATTACAAATTATCAATATATATATATATATTTTTAAAAAATATTTAATGACTTTTGAAAAACAAGGTTTTAGCCCCCGACTCGTCCGGTATTTTATGATCTGTCCCCGTAGCATGGCATGCGCTACGCGGTTTTTATCGCGCGAAAAACTATCGCTGTCCCGTTTCACATATTAAAAAGCAAAACAGCGATAGTTTCTCGTACGATAAAAATAAAAAAAAACTGGACGAGTCGGGGGCTGAAAACATGTTGAATCCAAAGTCCTTAAATACTTAAAAATATATATTGGTCATTTGTTATATAGAGCAAAAAACCGAGTCGAGAGG
Source organism: Amyelois transitella (assembly GCF_032362555.1). Taxonomy (NCBI): domain Eukaryota; kingdom Metazoa; phylum Arthropoda; class Insecta; order Lepidoptera; family Pyralidae; genus Amyelois; species Amyelois transitella. The sequence goes on along the minus strand of NC_083519.1, from coordinate 7,233,070 downwards.
GACTAGTCGATAACTTTTAATATTTGTGTATACGGACAAGTCAAAACCTGATATGGATCCTTCCTTTCAGTTTGGCGTATCTGTAGAATACTCAGTTTTCTTGAGTCCTATCTTACTCTTTTAATACTTTATCCGACCATTTAGTATAGCACCCCAGTTACCCTTAAAATAATTTTTAAAGACCTACGAAGTGTTGGGACTGTAATAAAATAAATTGCCTCGATTAAATTTAACATTCCTTTTGGGAATTTGTTTCTTAAATTGCATGTTTAATGGAAGTTACATTAAGATGAGTAAGTACTAATTTTCTTTAAGACATCCTTTTTTGAGGTTTAAATTAATGCTTCTTAGCGGTTACAATCTTTTTGTTCACTTACTTGTAACATACTTTTCTGTCAAAGATTTAGCAAAACGTTAAAAAAAATAATTTTCACCAAATTAGGATACTGCCAAGCTAACTATTTCTGTGAATGATGACTGAAGGTTCAAAGTATTAAATATTAGTTAATTCAAACTTTTACTACCTTTCCGCCAGTGGAATTCTAGTTTCGTTGATAACAGCTGAGTTGACCATAAACTCTGGCCATATTGGATCACATTAATTTTGATGGTATTATTTGAAGACGGCATAACGTTTTGTGCTGTGTGGTTCTCGACAAAAATATAAAAGGAATAGGATCACTCCATCTCTTTACCATGGATGTCGTAAAAAGAGAATAAGGGATATGCTTATTATATTAGGATTCTTCATATGGGCGATGGGCTAGCAACCTGTCACTATTTGACTCAATTCTATCATTGAGGCAAACTGCTGAACGTGGCCTGTCAATCTTTTCAAGACCATTGGCTCTGTCTACCCTGCAAGGGATATAGACGTGACTATATGTATGTATAACTTTTTTGGCATAATCATCACATAGCATAGATATATTTTTTAATTTATTAAACATAACAAAATACAACTTAGTACCTACATATAATAAAATAAAAAGAAATAGTAGAATCAGATCTCGGTCGTATCTCACAGGATGTGTTTACACGAAAAACAAACGGGGAATGAGGTCGCACAAGTTAAAATTTAAACTCAATATGGTAATTTTGATAATGCGAAAGATTGTGTCTATGTTACTCTATTCTTTCACGCTAAACAACAACTTTATGCGAATGTACAAAAAATCGCATGTGGATTCCATTTTTATGGAAAGGTATCAAAATTAAACATACATAGGTTGCCATTTGCATAATCAAAGCAAACCGCAGACGGCCGCTAGTGCAGCTATAAAAACCCACACACTGTGATCATTCTATACCAGATGTATCTGTATCTCATATAATCATATGTCTTACACAAGTACAATATTAATTTGGCAGCATCATAAACGCACTTATACGGAAGCACGCTTACGTTGGAACTGCAAAACTATATATATGTTGACATTGTATGTCCTTGAACACAGGGTTGTCGATGTGCATTTATACTTTACTGGCTGTGCCCGCGACTATGTCCGCGTGGAATGTTTATTTTGTATATCATTTATGCCAATCTAAGGTCTGCCGCGCCGATGGATGCATGGCTAGGGGCGAGCCTAGTCTCGAGCGTGCCACTTCCGCCATGGGGTTGGGCGACCCCCAGGTAATGGCTAGCCTTACCCTGGCATGCGGGGCTCTGCTGGGGCGGACAAAATTGTTCCCTTGCGTCTCGTGGGAATCGCATGATGATCCGTAAAAAGCACCTAAATGGCGGCGATGGTGTCCGCACCCCATCACGTCTCGTTCCCGGCGGGAGCGGTATGCGGTCTGCTGAAAGCCGTTTTGCGACGATGAATGTAAGAGGAGGAATGAAGGAAAAGATTGAGGAAGTATGCCAGATGATGGATGAAAGACGTTTGGATGTGTTGTGCGTGAATGAAACGAAGCGGAAAGGTTGCGACGCGACGCAGCACGGCCCTTACACGGCGTATTGGTCTGGAATTTCCAGTACCAGCCGAGGCTGTCAAGGGGTCGGTCTAATCCTTTCTGCACGAATGGCTGAGTGTGTGAATGAGTATGAGTGTGTCAGCCCTCGTCTTCTATGGATTAGGCTGAAAGTTGGAATCACTCGGATCTTCGTTTTAGGTGTTTATGCACCGTGGGATGTGGGTTCGAGGGGTACAACATCAGCAAAAAGCGAAAACGAGGAGTTCTGGAATAGTGTAAGAGAAGTATTGAAAGTTACCAAGCCAAATGAGAAGATTATTATGTTAGGTGATTTTAATGGATGGGTGGGTGTAAAGCGTGATGGATATGAAAAGGTGCTTGGTGCGTTTGGTGACGAAAAGGTGAATGATAATGGAAGAAGTGTATTAGAAATTTGTCTAGAGTGGGATCTTTTTGTGTCGAACTCAATGTTTCAACATAAAGAGATCCACACCTATACAAGAGTGGAAGGTATTTTAAAAAGTATGATAGACTTTGTGATTGTAGATGAAAGATTGAAGAACAAAGTGCTGGATACCCGTGCATATCGCGGTGCTGGCATTGACTCGGACCATTTACTGGTGATATCCCGGATAAGGGGTATCTTCAATCGCTGGCGGCACAGGGTAAGGGAACAAACCAGCGCTTTGGAAAGAGTGAAAGTAGAAAATTTGCAAGATATGGATGTAGGTAAAAAGTATATTAATAGACTGAAGGATGAAATTGAAGATTTAGATGAGAGGAGCAATATTGAAGATGGATGGAAGGAATTTAAAGAAAGAATTGTGAATGTAGCTGTTGAAGTGTGTGGTGTAAGTAGAAGAAGGAAAGGGAAAAATCACAAAAATGCGTGGATGAGTAAAGATGTGCAAGAACTTGTGCGATTAAAGAAGAAAGCATGGCTGGATTTGTTAGCAGCAAAAGCTAACTTAAGAATGCAAGAGGTTATAGATGAGGATGTGAATGAAGCACGTAAGGAATATAAAAAAATGAAAGATTTGGTTAAGAAAGCTGTGATTAGAAAGAAAGAAGAGTATAAAGAGGATTTTGATAAAAGGCTATCAGAAGACTTTCAGTCAAATCTGAAAGTATTCTGGAAATCCGTAAGGTCAGCCCGAGGAAAAACTAAAACCAGAGAGCTGACTAGGATCAGATGCCAGGATGGTAGCGTTGTGAAAGGAGAAGAATGTGTGCTAAAGATATGGAAGGACTATTTTGAGAGTTTATTTGAAAAAAAGGAAGAAAATAAGAAAGAGTTCTGCTATAGCAAAGAAAAAGAGAATGAGATGGAAGGCGAAATTGAAATGTTTGAAATTGTGGAAGCACTTAAGAGTATGAAAGCGGGTAAGGCTGCCGGGTATGATAGAGTGTCGGTCGAGATGCTTAAAGCAGGAAAAGGCGTCGTAGCTAGACAGTTGTACTGCCTTTTCAATTTGTGTTGGAGAAGCGGCCGAGTACCAAAAGATTGGTGTAAGGCTGTTATTGTGCCACTTTACAAAGGAAAAGGGTCACAACTGGACTGCAAAAATTATCGTGGTATAAGCCTGCTTAGCGTCGTCGGCAAATTGTATGCTAAGGTATTGATTAATAGAGTCAGGAATGAAACTGATGACAAAATATGGGATGCTCAAGCGGGATTTCGAAAGGGAATGGGATGTACTGATCAGGTCTTTTCTTTGCGGTGCATAGCCGAAAAGTTTTTGGCCAAGAGTCAAAAAGTCTATTGCACATTCGTGGATTTGGAAAAGGCCTATGACAGAGTTGAGAGGAATGAATTGTGGTCAGCACTTTCTATGCATGGGGTGAGCAGACTCTTGATACGAGCACTGAAATCCTTATATGAGGATTCGAGTGATTGTGTCAGGATAAACGGAGCGCACACTGAGTGGTTTAAGATTGAGAAAGGTGTTAGGCAGGGATGTGTTGCGTCACCGTGGCTGTTCAACCTATTTATGGATAGTTGTTTGACAGATTTGAAAGAGTCTGAAAGTGGATTAAGGATGAATGAATTACTCGTCAAATGTCTGCTCTATGCCGACGATCAGGTTATACTGGCGTCATCAGCGGAGGAGTTACAGGAGATGGTAAACTGTATGCATGAAGCTTTAAAAGAGAAAGGAATGAAAGTGAACGTAAGTAAAACTAAAACACTGGTTTTTGAAATGGAGAAAGAAATGACAGCATGTAATATTTTGATTGGAGGAGAAAAAGTTGAGCAAGTGAAAGAGTTTGTATATCTAGGATCAAAGTTTACATCAGATGGCAAGTGTGATAGTGATATTGAAAGGAGAGTGAACGCGGGGAACATGGTGAATGGAGCTTTGCATGCCTAAACTATCCAAAACAAAAAAAAAAAAAAAAAAAAAAAAAAAAAAAAAAAAAAAAAAAAAAAAAAAAAAAAAAAAAAAAAAAAATTGCCCGAAACCGCCGAGCTTGCATGAAGAGAGTTATGAATGTGGATGAAGCAAAGGAAGTATGCAGGGATCGTGGCAAGTGGAAAGAGGTAGTCTCTGCCTACCCCTCCGGGAAAGAGGCGTGAGTTTATGTATGTATGTATCATTTAAGCCCTCAACGATAAATAATTTTCTCCGTTTTTTTTTACATTTTCAATAATTTCTTTATGGTTGTAGGCGTGATGTTACATAACCTAAACCAGTAGTTTATGAGATAAGCGCGTTCAAACAAACAAACAAACTCTTTATAGTATTAGTATAGATTTTGCAACATACTACTTTGTCAAAATGCAAAAAACACGATGACAAATATTAGAAAAAAAAGTTATATTCTTTCTAACCGACTTTCAATCTCATCATTTTGTTTTGTTATCATTTTTTTATAAATTTATATCAGATGTTGACTGTTAGCCAACCAAGGACAGTGGGGCACATGAGAAATCTATTAAAGGTTATTTTATATGTGACTCAGCTCACGTCCGAAACTTAGAAATCTATACATTCTATTAAGAATAGTAAATTTGAAATGTAATTCTATTCACTTGTCTTTTGGAAACCCTACTTAAGAAACATGGCTTCGACTCTGTCGTTTTGGCGACGCGATTCCGCTATAAATAACATTTACTTGGGTGCTTGGTGTACATTGTTATTTGCCTAAATTGAAAAGACTTTCTTTCTACTCCAAGAATCAGACTTTATGATGATGAGTAGGCAAGTATTTTAAAGACAATTGAATTAATTCTTAGCCGAGATAAACTTCAGGAGGAGAATAAAAATACTATTTATAATTTTTTGATAGAAATTCAATAATGCAGATATTAAATGCGCACGTAACGTTCCTTTATTTTATCTCGGACGTTAAAACGTGAAAGTTTAATCAGTTAGAATAAAAACCCACACATGCTCACGTATATGACATCCATACCCATTTATGGGGTAGATAGAGCCATTGTATCGAACAACTAAAATCAAATGCCAAGCTTAGCTGGACGCATTAATTAAAAAAAATGAGGTTTTTATCTGCGCAAGAAGAGAAGTAAAACAATGTTTTAAATATGATTAAAATATAAGGATGAGTTAAAAATTACAAATTTAATATCGTCGTACGTCAAACGTTAATTACTTATTTCTTGTCGCTTTAAAACAATAAATAAAAATAATAAAATTAAATGATGGGTATCCAACCAGCCAGCTATGATATAAAATATCTGTTTTAACCACTCAGTTGCCAGATAAAACAACTTCACAGAAACAAAGCTGCAAAAATAAAAAGCAAAAATTTGTAAATGTTTTACATTGTTTGCAGCATGACATGATTTATCAGGATTCGTGGAAATTAAAGCTGGCCTTTTTCAATTTCACTCCACATACAATACAATATGTCGTTATTGTCCTAATATTAAATTATCTGATGAACTCATAAGCCACGATCTATGCATGCTTTTTTTGCTTCATCCACAATTATTACCCTCTTATTTATTTAAATAAATTTTATTGTAAAAACAACGTTGATACAATGGGTGGACTTAATACAAAATGCATTATCTAATAGTCAACCTGTGGGTTAAGCAGAGAAATTAAGTGGGTGTAAAAGTAGTCTCTTCATGCAAGTTAGTCCGTTTAGCGTTACTATTGCCTACTGCTCTTGTCGTGATATTTTTGTCAAGTCGTCTTCGATTTAAACAAAGGCCTCCCACGTCTAACATTCCCATTCACGCTCTGCTTTTATGTATATTTGCTAAGCCAAAGTGATAATTCAACTAAAAGGCCTAAATTCCATTCAGCACTGTGTTTTTGAGTAGAAAACTGAGTAGGAAACTGGATATTGAAATGTCAGATGGCTCTAAGAACATTTAAATTTTAAGATCAATTCGAATCAACAAACAACAGAAAGGCTGCGATTCGACTATAACAGTGCCTTATTGTTATCAGAAATCGTCAGTCAACCTGTTCCTGATTGACGATCAACTATCAAGAATGAAAGGACTAAGGATTTTCGTTACAAAATTAATTAATCCGCAGGGCTAGGCAAGTGATTTTCGTTATTGCTATAAAATGAGCACAGGAAACACTTATATTATTTTTTGTGTGTAGTTACTTTAAAATGAATAGAAAATCATAAAATTAATTTACTAGGTACTTGCAAAATTTATTTAATATTCTTTTAAATGGGGAAAATATTAGGTAGGTCTTCATAAAAATGCACAATCTTGCATTTGACTCAATATTCTCTTGCAAGGCACGTTAGCCTCGTAAATATGCATCCAATTTTTCACAGTAGCTCTCGAATGTCTTTTCAAGATGCACGAAGAAACTCACATCTACTTGTTACTCGTACAAGGTCCTAAAAATTTTTTTATTGTTAAAACTATATAAGATATGAAATGAAGAAAATTATAAAAAATCTGGCTCACGTGTCCATACGTCTTTGGACCCCGGGGCCTGTGACCAAGACTTACAAAAAGTGACTTAGTCCGTCTTGCCTCCGCCACTTTTGCAGGAGACCTTACCCAATTGAGCCCATGATCACAAAAGGTTGCATAATTGTTCAGGTTTCCTCACATTGTTTTCCCACACTGTAAAGTTCTATTGCTACTAGTGTATTTAAAATACAGAAATTAATTTTCACGCAACAGCCTTTTATCGTCATAATAACTACATATATGCCAATTTTAGTTTTTAAATTTAAGGAGTTAATTTAAATAGAGTTTTTAAAATTGGGTCTAAAATTTTTTAATGTGAGGCTCAAGTTATATTCTTACTCATATTTTTAATCCGCTGTGTAAGAAAATGAAGGTCAAATCGTTCGGTAACATTACGTTATATTATAATTATTACACATATGAACGAGGCGGCCACAAATGCTTTGTGTCACGGTATTTCGTCTCAAATTTTCTATACACTTAGGGTCAGTTCACATCGAGACGAGATCTGACCGCGATGCTTCGCTATCGCCACTCACATATTTCGATAGAAAGACGCAAAATTTATTTTTATTTACACTAAAGAAGCAAATTTTCACCCCGCGGCACGTATTTTATAATAAATACTTAATATAGTAATATCTAAGGCTCACGATAATCAGAAAAAAGTTTGTTTTTAATCATGTGTCGCAGAGGTACACAATGCCGCTACTCCACAGAGGCCGACAGTTACCTCGCTAAACTTTGAGTCACTCTAATAAAATGTGTTTACAGTGTCGCGTTGTCTCTGTGTGTGTATCTCGACCCTAATAATTACGCAGAAACAAATGTAACGTAAAATTTTCCAAGGTTAAAACTATCCTTGTATTTAACAATTAACAAATCACCTTCAGTGTGATAAAGGTTGATTGACTTAGACTAATATAAAGGCATTTCTTAAATTTCAAGCATTCTAAAGTGCTTCAAATTCGTCATATACAAAAATTTTGTTCGGTGCTTAACTCGCGTGAAATTTTAAAAGATCGAGCTGATTTCTATGTAAATTCAGTCGAGTAGTTTTGATTTTGTTAATTCATCAAGTACATATAAAACGTACGATATTAAAGTACGAATAAGCTCTTTTCATAAATCACTAGAAGCATTAAAGTATGGGTACATTTCTTATGCGTTTACTTAGTGAAAGTTTCTATACCGCAATAAAAGTATAAAAATAATAATCAACAATGTTTTTCAAGCAAATGACGGGAAAATAAAACATAAATTGTTTTTTATAGCAAATTTCCCCAATCTTATATATGCTAATCGGTTTTCCTTTTTATACTGGCCTCCAGTTAACTCTGTTATTAAAGGTAACTTCAATATTAACTTCCATTTTGCATGCCATATACTAGCTAAGAAAATATAACAAAAAAACTGAGTGTACAGGTTAATCATTCAAATTACAGATGTTATTCTACTTTGGGCACCTCTAGCTGTAAATAGTATCTGCGCAACGCAAATTTCATCCAGCCTAGCTCCGGGTAAAAGCTGATTTCTATAAAAAATGTATCAAGAAATGAAATTTACTATTGAATTAACCAGGATAGTGTTAAAGATTTTTATTTTCATAAAAGAAAATCCACAATCATTTGGCGATGGCATGGCTACTCGAGGCGTAACGTGTATAGTCACCCAATTTCTGTAGTATTGTATTGGCAATATTTCTAACAAAGACATTGAGATGTACGTATACAGGCAAGGAGATTCCTTTATGACATATAATTTTACGAGAGGTAAAACGGCCTTACCTTTATATCCGCGAAATCAAACATAATGTCTTTATGTTCATTTATTTGGTATTTTTCGTGCAAACTGAAGGAAGCCAAAAGCTTTGAAGAAACTGTGGTAATATGTATCTTGAAAAGGATCACACGAGTACTGGTAATAATGTATTATATTCTGTCTTCATACTTTTTGTATGTACCGAGATTTTCTTAAATTCATTTTCATCCTCCTGTTATATGTATTCTATATCTTGGTTGTATCTTATTTTATTTATTTATTTAAACTTCATTGCACAAAATACAAATGTATAGCACAATTGGTGGACTTAATGCTAGAAGCATTATCTACCAGTATCTTCCGGGGAAAGGGGCCCAGGGTCCGCATAAGAATACAATCCAGAAGTAAATAAATACATAAAACACGTGTATTGATTTACTCTCGTTTGTCTGTTACTACGAGTTCTCCACCTAGGCCTTACTTGGCCTCGCGAATACTCTACATTTTTACGAAATTGTGAATATCCCAAAAACTACTTCACCGATTTTCATGCCCCACAAAATTACAAATTCTTTTGACAGATGCCACATAAATTTTAAATTTCATCAAACTGACACGTACCGTACGAAAGTTATCGTGTAAATATATACATTATACATACATAAAAAAATTTTTTTTCGCCCCAATTTGTTCGTTAGACTTCACCATGTGGCTCCCGGAACCATTAAATAAAAGAATAGGACCACTCCTTCTTTTTCTCATAGATGACGTAAAAGGTGACTAAAAGAGATAGGCTCTTCTATCTCTAGTCTAACGAACAAATAGGGGCGAAAAAACATTTTTTTATGTAATAATGTATATATTTATACATTATATATATACTTGGAGGAGAAAAAGTTGAGCAAGTGAAAGAGTTTGTATATCTAGGATCAAAGTTTACATCAGATGGCAAGTGTGATAGTGATATTGAAAGGAGAGTGAACGCGGGGAACATGGTGAATGGAGCTTTGCATGCCTTTATGAGCAGTCAGAAACTATCCAAAAAGGCTCGACTGGCTGTGCACAGGGGCGTGTTGGTCCCGACATTAATGTATGGGAGTGAAAGTTGGGTATGGCAAAAGAAGCACGAAAGCAGAATAAATGCAGTGGAAATGAGAGCGTTAAGGAGTATGTTGGGTGTGAAATTGAGTGACCGGATAAGGAACAGCGTGATAAGGGAATGTTGTGATGTGAAAGAAGATGTAGGTACAGGAATAGAAAAGGGTATGTTGAGATGGTTCGGTCATGTGGAGAGGATGAATGAAAACAGGTTGACTAAGCAGATATACAAGGAGAGTGTGGAGGGAAAGGTCGGGGTGGGAAGACCTAGACGAACATATCTTGATCAAATTAAGGACGTCCTGGTGAAGGGTCAGGTCAAAAGTGCCCGAAACCGCCGAGCTTGCATGAAGAGAGTTATGAATGTGGATGAAGCAAAGGAAGTATGCAGGGATCGTGGCAAGTGGAAAAAGGTAGTCTCTGCCTACCCCTCCGGGAAAGAGGCGTGAGTTTATGTATGTATGTATGTATTTATACGATAACTTTCGTACCGTACGTGTCAGTTTGATGAAATTTAAAATTTATGTGGCATCTGTGAAAAGAATTTGTAATTTTGTGGGGCAAAATCGGTTAAGTAGTTTTTGGGATATTCACAATTTCGTAAAAATGTAGAGTTTTCGCGAGGCCAAGTAAGGCCTAGGTGGCAAACTCGTAGTAACAGACAAACGAGAGTAAATCAGTACACGTGTTTTGTGTACTTATTTATTTCTGGCTAGCAACCTGTCACTATTTGAATCTCAATTTTATCGTTAAGCCAATCAGCTGAAAGTGGCATATCAGTCTTTTCAAGACTGTTGATTCTGTCTACTCCGCAAGGGATATAGACGTGAGTGTGTAGACTTCACTCTAACCTAAACCAGCGTGGATGCTTTATTTATTATTACTTTTGAATCTTAAAAAATACCTTAACCGTTAAAAAACTGATTACGCTTGGCAGTTACAAGTATTTTCTTTGTTAGGATGCCACGTGAGCTAACTCAATTATAGATCCTTTGACAAGATAATTCTCCTTTAGCTGCTTATAAATTAATCAATTCTGTCACGCAATAAAATGCAACACGCATGATGAGTTCATAGCAGAAAATTAATCCGTCTAGACTTTAGACCAAAACTTATCTAACTGTATGCTGCTTTCTCGTGTGCAAAATATATACGTAGAAATGAAATTATAAAATAAATGATTACGTCTTCACAAATAGTATTGATTGAATTAGCTCTAACGTTATCCTCCAGAATTAGACTTCTTTGTTTGAACATGTTTTTCTTGGTAAGCAAGATAATGAGTATTGACAACAGGGTAAAAAAGTTACCAGCTTATTTCTATATTGGTTACTTTCTTCAAATCGACGACGGCCTCTTTGGCTCAGCGGCAGTACGCTTGTCTGTGACACCGGAGGCGGGACCTCCGGTGTCACAGACAACCGGTTCGAATCCCGGTCAGGGCATGATGAAAAAAGAACTTTTTCTGATTGGCCTGGGTCTTGGATGTTTATCTATATAAGTATTTATTATAAAATATAGTATCGTTGAGTTAGTATCTCGTAACACAAGTTTCGAACTTACTTCGAGGCTAACTCAATCAGTGTAAATTGTCCCGTATATATTTATATTTATTTATATTTAATCCTTGGCTATTTATTCAAGTTGTAAAATCCTGGAATTTCCATCTCAGAATCCATTTTACTTATGTCGGTTTTCAAATAGTGTAGTAAAACTGGATTAACTAAAACAAGGTATATTAAATATTTGTCATGTATGTGATTTAATAAACAGTGAATAGATTTTTCGGAAGTATCGATTACCAACGTTCATTTGTCTTGGTGGTAGATGTGTGCCTTTACATGCTAGAAAGTTACAAAAAAATACAATAATTTGAAAATCATAATTCTATTTTTTTCAGACGCTGAAGTGGCAAATCTAGAAATGGTATTTCCTTTTTATTTCGATATAGTTTTTATTATACGTTGCCTATTAGGACAAACAAGTAGTCGAGTCGAGGTAGAACGAACCCATTTTCAAAATTATTATTTAGAAGTAGAAATATTAAAAAAAATAAGTTACAAGGTTACTTAATGACGTCAATAAAACTTCTAATTATACCCAAGCTATATTAAGTTATACAGTGATTTTAATTTTTTAAAGAAAGTAACTTGCCTTTTCGTAAATAAAATTTGATAAAAAATATTAGATTTGATCTGAATGGGAAAAATTAAAAGTTATTCACTCAACCATACATTGGCTGCTCTTATCATTAGTCAATTTCCCAGAAATCATTGTCGGCGGCCCTTGGACTTCCAAAATTGGGGACAATTACTTCCTGTTCCGCAAAATCTCTCGAATGGGATAAAATTTATTACCATTGTATATATAATTCAATATGGTTGTTAAGGAAAACTGGCGTAATATGTGAAAAAGACATAATACTAATAATTTATAAGACAAATAAAACAGATAAAAGTGTTGATAAAACTTGTGATATGGCATGCAAACTAGTAAATAACAATACTTTATTTTCTAATAAATAATTTTGTTGATTAATATATAGATTAAGGGGGAAGTTCTGGAAAAAGGACAAACCAAGAGTACCAAAACTGACGAGCTTGCATGAAGAGAGTTACATATATGAATGTAAAAGAAGTAAGGAGAAATCTTGGCAAGTGGGAAAATGTAGTTTCTGCATACTACTCCGAGAATGAAGCGTGATTTTACGTACTTATATTTTATAAATAAAGGTCCAAAACATCACTTTCTATCCCTTATAGAGTCAAAGCCAATAGACCCGAAAAAGCTACTCGTATGTTCATCTAATTGAGATTCAGATAGCTTTACATATTGGTATGTAAGATAGTTTGTGTAGCGATATTTCATAGTAAGCATAAACCTTTCACAAGTGAATGCCTGCTCATTTCCTGTTTGACTGATCGAAGTTTGATGGAATTCCAATAGCTATTTGTCAAGAAAGCGATACTTGAATAACTTTGTGTCGATGAACTGATAGCAAATAAGACTATGTCACTTTGTTGTACACCAGAAAAATATTTTATTATAATCGTTATAATTAACATAGTTGATAAAACACTGATAAAGAGAAAAAAAATACGACTGATAGTAAACTAAATCAATAAACACGTATGAGATAAATTCCAATTATAATAAATATACCAGGTATACTGTTGTGCTTTTGAGTGATTAACATACAACATTTCTGTTGTATTTTCTGTTTTAAATTTTTCTTTTTGAAATTATAGATACACCTTTATGGTGCGTATGTCTCATTTACTTATAAATAACCCATAGTTAAAACAACAAGGCATAGTAATGTGAAATAAGACGGACCTATATTTCTTTGGGAACAAATGGTTCTAGTAAGATAGACCCTTCAAAAGGAGAATTTCGATAAGATGCGGGTGGATCTGCGGATATAAGCCAATAAAATCCTACATGTATAAAGAATGCGAAAGTTTCTAAGGATGTGTGGATGTTACTCTTCTTCTTCTTCCTGGTTATTGTTCCCGTTTACATTTCCACCACTCTGGAGAGGAGTCCAGGGTAAGCCCTTGACGTTGTGTGGATCTTTCACGTAAAATTTACTGAACGGATCTTCATAAAACTTCGCAGTATTATAATTTAGACATTGGAATAACGTATAAGTTAAAATTATATAAGACGGACGAAGTCGCGGGCAAAAGCCAGTGCATTAAGAAAAGGCACATCTTCTATGGTAGGCATTGTCTTAAGCTGAAATATGGTTACGTCACAACATGGAAGTGTCATGTTTCTGCTAACCCAATCACTGGAGATTACCTACATACATATATGGATATCCAACGAGGCTGATATTAGGATCAAGCTAGACTACGAAATGATTGTTTTTGTGGCTTTCAATTAAAGTTGAATACGGAGACTTTATACTTTACAACTGAAGTTTAACTAAAGATGAATTCGACAAGTCCAAAGGCACTAGGTTACTACTGGCGCTATTGACACTAAAAAGTTTGTCTAGTCGAACTTATTAAAATTTAAGAAAAAACGCTTTGTGTTAAATCTTGAATGTGCAAAAATGTAACTCAACCGGAACTAAAGTTAGCAGTAAAATTACACAAATATACAATATTTAACACAAATTACTTACGGCAATGACTAAGTTATACCGAAAATAAATACTGTCTCTGTAAGCTTTTTATTCAAACACACAAAAGAAGTTGCGGGCAAGGGGAATTGTTCGACAGTAATATTATGGTGCCAATTTTATGTCATATTAATTAGATAAAGATAATATATCAACAAAATGAATTGAAACTGTAGTAGAAATAGAATTCAGTTGAAATTAACAAAGTTTTAGAATTGTTCGTAATATACAGAAGAGCTAACACAGTAAACTAGTACAAATATGTATGTGTTTTGTATGACAAGTTTTCAGTTGTAATCTATCTTGTCACGGTAAAGCAAGTTGACTTTTGAGAGACACAACTATTCCCACATTAAAGTTATTATTACGATGAAATTTCACATTATTCGCGTGTAATTTTATCTTTTGGTGTTTGATAATTTAGTAGATTACCAATTTACTTACTAAATGTTCATGCAATTAACATATTTTTTTTGCAACAGTCCCGTCAGCATTTTAACATACTGATTTGATAAAACGAATTATGGACAAACACGTTTTACTATTTGTTTAATGAAAGTTACAATATTCTGAAATATATCTAATCTAATTATAATAATGACAACAATTTATTTCATATCTTAGAACATTTTTTTGTCAAAATTTTTATATCATTAAACACTATTTTCACGTAGAAAAACTCTCTGGTTGATAAACAAAGGGGCCACGTTTTAATAAACTAGTAAATAAATAAAACATATTTGAATGTCCAAATCAGTGACACGCATATTAAGAAATACAAATATTAAGACCGAGCGCGAGCGGAATGTCATGAGAAAAAAATCTCATGACATTTGTGTAAAAAGAAACGGAATTGTCATATTCACTTTCACTTTATTCTTTTTCTTCCTCCTGGCGTGAGTCCCAGTTACATCTTCACCTCTCTAGAATGCATGTCCTAGTTTCATAAAGATGTAGAGAGGCACTGTAAAAAGTTTACTTACCCAATCATCATCATGGTTAAAGACGAACTCCCGGCTTGTAAGGACATCATTGGAGAGATCATCCGGACATCTCTGAAAAGTAGTCAAAGGTGCACCTTTTCATCATGTTCCAGGATTGGGTAAATTAGGTTTTACACGAAGCAATTCCTTTCTGACCTACGCAACCTATGCAGGGGATTTTGGGTCATTGGATCATGGTAACGAAAGTGTAGGTTACCTTACGATGTTTTACTCTCACTTAGAACTTAAGAGCATCATTTAGTATTTTATCAAATGTATGTACGGTCGCGTTCATAATTGCAGTCATAGTTCGCAAAACTTTATAGCTTGCACCGCTGCTATCACTCACACATTCACACAAATAACACAATAAACAACAAGTTGGGTAACCCGCCATCAAGAAGAGGGTAGTGAAAAAAAAAAGTCGTCCGCTAATCAACACAGCGACACGCCACATAGCGGAGATCCATGGTGGAACAGTACGAAAATAATGGCTTCATACCGACCAGAATATTTGCGGAACAGTTCGACACATCAGTGGTTACTGTTCGTCGAGTTTGCACCGTGAGGGACTACACCACAGACAGCCAGCAAGAAAGCCGAATTTATCGGAAATAAATAAGCAAAATAAAAAATAAAAAAAAAGAATTTGCTCGGCCGTATTTGGATTTAAACTGGAAAAAAGCGATATTTACGGACGAAAAGTTCGTTTACGTCATCGCAACACGGTAGGCTTCATTTATGGCGAAGAAATGCAACTCAGTATGAAGAAAAAAATATGGAGTCTGGACGCATATCTGTAAATATGTGGGGCTGGATGAGTGCTGCTGGACCTGGGGAACTGATGTGGATAGCAGGACGCGCTACAGCTGCTCATTATGTGCAAGTGCTGGAAGAAACCATGTTACCAACTGTGCGGTGTATTTATCCGATTGATGATATACCAACAATATCATTTGTGCAAGACAACCGCCCTGTGCATCGAGTCCATATAGTGCGTGAAAGGTTCTGCCAGTTTATATTAAAACTACTAATTACTTAGATAGTATTTTAAGGACAGCTTCAATATCTTTTCTTTATGAAAACGAATAATTAAGCTGTAACCTTAATAACAGGAGATAAGTAGATGTTACAATTAGTGCAATATGCTGTATGTATAGCTTTATTAATCATCAATATGTAAACAAAACAATAGGTAAACTATTTCAATAAAATTTACTAATTTTAATTATTGAATGTTTTATTTTGCTCCCTCTTGTTTAATATTTCTTGCTGATTTCCGTGTTTGAAACACGGGTATTGTAATTCTTAGATATCAGTTAGTTAGTTAGTCAGTCAGTTACTTAGTTCAAATGGCACCTTGAAGCATTAAAAATTGTCAGTAACACAATTTTTTTTTAAATAGACAAAAAAATCCTTGAATAACTTCGGAATCCAAGTAACGCTAGTAACTAGAACAAGCGAGTGTGAGCAAGCGAGATTATCTAATATATCTTAGATCTCACTTGCTCACACGAAGTAATAAAATTGCTACCCAATAACTTTCAAAGGAACCACTACCTATGTTAGGGTCGTGTGCAGACAAATTTTCAACCTTATTGAAATGATGACATAAGTCTGGCAGTCGCAGGCTTCCCTCTATAGGCAAATCTTATGCAAATAATGAGAGACGACGATATCTCGATCGACAATTATCGGGCCCAGTTCGGCAATCGTTGATTACCGTCTCTTTCTGTTTTGTTATGTTATATGTCATAGAATAATAAACTGTTTTACTTAGTAATCATTGGTTTTAAAGACCGTATTCATTTGATGGAAAATTTATTCTTTTTAAATATGCATGTGTGTGTGTATCTAGTGGAACCACAGTGCACGCTATTTTAACCCGTAAGAATTTTAAAACTATGACTGCAGATATGAACGCGATCGTACATAACTCAGAAAAAAGTCATTGGCCGAGGTAAGATTCGTTCCTGATTTCTGTACTACTTACACATTTTAGCCGGGCACCTTAATTTGACCATCGGTGCTCTCTTTTTTGCTTTATTAAGGCTGTCTGTTAGGTACACTTCCACGACTAAACCTGCTGTATTGTTTGATGAAATTTGTTACGATAATGGTCAATTATCTCAGGCCAAACCTGGGCTATTTCGTGCAAGCTCGTCGTTTTAGCGTACGATGATATAGTAGCTGTAGGAATAATCCAACATGCATAACATAATGAACGGTTATGCAAGAACGTCATTATCCAGGAATAGTAACAGTATTCCACTTCTATGTCACCTAACCTGTAACCAAAATCCACATGTATACTAATTTTACATGCGAAAGTAAGTTTATTTGTTACTTCTTCAAAGACAAACCACTGAACCGATCTGCATGAAATTTTGCATATATATAGTATGGAGAATGGAGGAGACCTTTAATTGGGTAAAAACTGGTGTACTAATTTGAATTACAATTACCTAGACTTTTGACTCTAAAACTAAAGTGTTCATTATCAGATGACATACATTTTTTACTCGTTACAAAAATGCGTTTGTTGAACCAAAAGTTTGTTCTATTTTTTTACAAGCAATATGTTCTCAATTTGGTTTATAAAGCCTAATTTTATAGCCTAAAATGGCAGACAGTAACAAACATAGGACTTTATCGCCTAAATCTTGTTTCGCAATGAAGTCTGTTTATTGGACGTAAAAAGCATTCACAATGCTTTTATGGGTTATACAGGACAATTACGCAAATTTTGTGCAAAATGGTTTTAACCCAATTTAAAAGAAGGTCAAGAGTACCCGAAACCGCCGAGCTTGCATGAAGATGTATGAATGTGGATGAAGCGAAGGAAGTTTGCAGAGATCGTGGCAAGTGGAAAGAGGTAGCCTCTGCCTACCCCTCCGGGAAAGAGGCGTAATTTTATGTATGTATGTGTTAAAAGAAGGTCATCTTTTAGGCGTCGAGTAAGCAACCTGTCACTGCCTGAATCTCAATTCTATCATTTGGTTATCCAGCAGATCATGGCCTTCGAGTCTATTCGAGACTATTGGCTTTGTCTAGCTCGTAAGAGATAAAGATGTCACATATGTTTTTCTATTGATTTCCTTATCCTATCATATACTCACCACTCTGGGTATCGATTGGGTAAGTCAGTTTTATTAGAAGAGTTTCTGGCCCCCGCAACCTTTGCAGGGAAACCTACCTAGGTTATTTCGTTTTCGGTTTCCTTACAATATATTTTCCCTCGCTGTAAGAGCCTCTGTTATCAATTAAACGAATGAAAACACATGCTTCAGAAATAATTGGTTTTTAAGTTTTAAATAAATAAATAACTACAAGAAGATGAAGAAGGTTTGACAGGAACTCTGTTACATATGTATGTATCAAAATTTCGTCAACTTAATTGCAAGAGATTACTCTGAATTGAGTGGATCGCAACGCTTTTAGTGTTAAGGTTAATTGCTTTATAATACGTTCCAAATGTATTACAGAACTAATTATTATAATTAAGAAATAGGATTAACTTTAGATTAAAAGTCAATAAATCAAATTTTGGATTTTTTTAGCGATGGGCTATCAACCTGTCGCTATGGGCTTTGTCTTCTCCGCAAAGGATTAAGATGTAATTATATGTACGTATGTTTTTGTTTACATTACGTACATGTAACTTAGTATTTATTGAAAACGCTTTTAAAAATTATGAATCGGTTTCGTTATTACAATATAATATATGAACGTACTTACTAAGATACACGTGTTTTCTTCATTGATTCACGTTATCTCGAGTACATAACATTAATTAAATTTTTCCTATTTTATTAGAGTTTTATATGTATCGATAAGCGTGTAGATATTATTGAGGTCAGACAGCGGTAATTGTTTGACCTTCCTACTTGATGCGGAACTAGGTCAAAACGGGCCCCAGGTCTTTTTGAAAGAAGGTGGGATCAGGAACTGTAATAAATGCCGTGAGGTTCCTGGCTTTTAAAATAGGACCACTTCCCTTTTTGCCCATGGATCATAAAAATGAACTAAGGGATAGCTAATAAACTTGGGACTCTTCTTTTAGGCGATAGACTAGAAACCTGTCACTATTTGAATCTCAATTCCATCATTTCAAAGCCAAACAGCTGATCGTGGCCTTTCACACTTTGTGAGACTGTTAGCCCTGTCTACCCCGTAAGGAATTAAGACGTATTTATATGTACGTATGTATTCGATTAGGAAAAATGCTAAGATAATCATCATAATTATAGCTCTAGCCCCGTTTCATGCTTTCTCTGGAGAGGAGCCCTGGGTACGCCTACTATGATCCTGGATTGGATAGGTCAGATTTTCACACAACATAGAATTTTTATTAGTATAAACTATATCAGTGGGAACAACAATTAATCAACCATAACACCATTATAATACAGGTATTAAATGCACACGTAATACATGTATCTTTACGGATCGACTGTCGGTGACCACTTATCATCGTAACGTTATTCGAAACAATAAAATTAAGGAACGTTACGTGTCCGTTTAAAACATGTATTATTAATAAATAAGTTTATGCAACACGAAAGTTTAAAAACAGTTTAATCAATCATTTATTGCATCATTAACATGTACCAGTAGAAAGACGTATGATTAGAAGCTACATAATTTAAGGCCCTGACCGTTCGCTGCAATAGGTGAGGGTGTTGACTTTGTTGAAGACTACTACATATTATTTATTAATAATTCTGTGTTAGCAAGTAAAGGACATTATATATTTATATAGGTAACACTTCTAAACACAAATTTAAAAAAAAAGTATATAATACATAATTTAAAAAAAATGTTGTTAATTTGTTTTGCATCAAGTCATATACATACATATATAGTCGAATATAGTTCATATTTTACTATTTGAATTATTACTTCTGACAAGTAAACACACCGTGGAGTGTTCTAGAATAAACATTCCTCCGAGAGAACCTCTGTATTAAGCTGAGAGAACGTATATTAATAGCTACTAAGTCAAGCCATCAAGAGCGTGCATCTTATGCAAATTGCTCTTGTAAATTGTTTATGAAAAAGCCTCTTTTGGTAGTCTATTCGAAAGTGCTTTGAGTCTTCTTATCGATAAAAAAAGTTCTCAAAATAAAAACGAGTTTTACATTAGGTTTAATTACAATTTGGTTAAGTTTATTTTAATTAGTTTTTAATTTATGTTTAGTTTGTTTGTTAAGAAAAATAAAAACAATGTGTATTAAAATAATTTACGTGATTTGTTGCAACAATTACAAAAGCGAACTTTAGAAAAAATATCTTGTCTTGATCACCAATCGTTATGAATATAATATAATATAAAAAATTTGCTTTATGTTATTCGTTAGTTATGAATGTGGACGAAGCGAAAGAAGTATGCAGAGATCGTGGCAAGTGGAAAGAGGTAGTCTCTGCCTACCCCTCCGGGAAAGAGGCGTGATTTTATGTATGTATGTATGTTATTCGTTCCAAGTGTCCCTCTATCCATTTCAGTCAAAAATACTAAATGTACAGACAAAATATTTTCATTGTTTTATAATATGTATAGATGGTATATTCTCTTTGCAATTCTTGTTGAATAAAAGTTTAAAAAAATAACTATCTTCAATTTGCTTACGAAGACGAAAATAATGTATTCTAACTTAGGACAAAGGATAGGTTGTTTATCTTTTATAATATATACATATAGTCACGTATTTACCCTATACGGGGTAAGCAGAGCCAACAGTCTCGAAAATACTGAAAGGCCACATTCAGTTGTATGGCTTCATGATGGAATTAAGATTCAAATAGAGACGGGTTGCCTCGCCTACCAGTGGAATCCCAAGTTTATAAGCCCATCCTTTGTAAAATTCTTACCACATCCATGGGAGGGATACGGTGTGGTTCTGTTCTATAGTGCCAAAAACCACACGGCACTTTTATAACATCTGGCACATATTGTAACTAATACTTGGCAGATAGAAATTTGTTGATCAAGGTCTCATAAAATTTTTACTACTATCTCCCAGAACAAAGAATGCTTTAGTTGGATTCCCTATGTTCTGTGTGTTATCCAATCACAACATTGTTTTAAAACTGTAATTCGTTACATATCACATGGGGGGTAAAATGATGAATGTGTGGTCGTCACAAAGCGAGTCTGATTTTTACCAATCGTATTAATACTCGCCTCAAGGGAAATAAAGTGGGAGTGTTACAATCTGGTAACACACTAAAAGAGTTTATAAAGCGACTGTAGAAACAAACCATCATTATGCTTTTCGAGTTAAAATACATTAATAAAATAAATATATACGGGACAAATTACACAGATTGAGTTAGCCTCGAAGTAAGTTCGTGACTTGTGTTACGAGATACTAACTCAACGATACTATATTTGTGGCGGTTCTCGGCACTAATAGAAAAAAAAATAGGACCACTCCATCTCTTTCCCATGGATCATAAAATGCGAATAAGAGATTGGCTTATACACTCTTATATAAACTTTTGATTCTCCTTTTAGACGATGGGCTAGCAACCTGTCACTATTTGAATCTCAATTCTATAATTTATCAAAAACTGCTTAAAATGGCCTATCATTCTTTTCGAGACTATTGGCTCTGTCTTTCCCGCATGGCATATAGACGTCATTGTATGTATGTTCATTAACTCTTTCTTGACCTGACCAACCTACGGTAGTAAACTTATCCAGATTCAAAATAACAAAAAAGTAAGTGTTGGAAACATAAAATAAGTGGCAGCAGTTTCGGAGAGATAAAGTTGTCAGCAAAAATAAATGGCCGATGCAATTTATGTTTGCACTTGGGAATATGGAGAAGTTTTTGACATAAATATTGAAAAGAAGAACGTTACAAAGTTATGACTAAAATCCTGGTGAGTGTTCGTCTAGTCTGGAGACTAGTTGCATTTTTCCTCGTAATAAGTTCGTGTTGTAGTTTATGCATTTTCGAGTCAAAGGTTTGATGACTGATTATTGGTTATCGTACAAATATTTGAACCAGCTTTCACATTCACGCGTGGGACATCTTTTTTATAATAGATTGTCTACGTCAACTTAATTTGATCACTGTTGTGTAAATTATTTAAATTTTCGTTGAATTCGCCTGTGCCTTGATTGAAGGCGGTTTTTTTTACTTGTAAGTCAAAACTCATATTCACCGTGTAACATTTTATTATCCGATAGATAATTCTCCGTGACGTGTGGTTCCGGGCACCAAAAAATGAATAGGCCCACTCCTTTTCTTTTCCATGGATGTCGTAAAAGGCGATAAAGGGATATGGTTATAAACTTGGGATCCTTTTTTTAAGCGATGGGCTAGCAACCTGTCACTATTTGAATCTAAATTCTATCGTCAAGTCAAAAGGCTGAACGTGGTCTTATCAGTCATTTCAAGACTGTTGGCTCTGTTCAGCTTTTGAATTTAATATTATTTGTATCTATTAGGTTCACAATCGCACAATAAAAGATCCATGTTGCCCGTTGAGTGTTATCAAAAATTAAAAATCTCTTTATCTGAGTGTATAAATGCTTTCAAATTTCATTTCAGAAATACAACTCGGTCCGAATTCAACCCGCTATTTTGAAATGGGCCATTATGTTACTGCGTCCGCACGGGGGACCGTCCTAAATTTTTTAAACCATTGTATTGGTACACATACAAATTTATTTACTTTGTAATTGAAATCATAACATTTGCACAAAAACAATTTTCAGCCTGAACAAAATATCCAATTATGTTATACAAGCTTTTTACTCACAGCATCCCAATTTAAAATCCCTTTTTTTTAGCGCCAACAACAAGAGAATACAGGTTTTTCGCATTCCCACGGGAACTATAGGTTTTTCATACATACATACATATTATCACGTCCCTTTCCACGTTCACATGTTGCGAGGTAGACAGAATCAACAGTCTTGAAAATACTGTTGACTCTGTCTACCCTGCTAGTCCAGTTGTTTGGCTTACTGATAGAATTGTGATTCATATAATGTGACAGGATGCTAACCTAACGAATCCCAAGTTTATAAGGCTTTCCCTTAGTCGCCTTTTACTACATCCATGGAAAAGAGATAGAGTGGTCCTATTCTTTTTCCTTTTGGTGTTTTCCGGGAACCACACGGCACCTATGTATATACATAGTTTTTTACTTGGATAAAATAATATTTAATACGCAAATTTCCAAAAATAGTTTTTGCATTTATGACATTATTTGGGATTGCAAAAAATAGGACAAGTGCTTATCGCCGCTATGTGAGCCTCCGTTGATTTTCACAGTAAAACCATACTTTAATTATTTCTGTGGTAAACAACAAGAACGCAATATCTAGGCTGTTTGTAGGAGATTTATTCGTATTAGACGTTTAAAGAAGATCTAAACGTTTTCATTTAAAATTCATCAAATTTCATATATGTTATTTTTTTCATTTTACCATATTGGGCTATTTGTGTCCCACAAATATATTACAAAATATTTTTCAAACGGATCTATTAAATAAAAATAAGCGCAAAGAAGGCATATAAGTATAATTTTCATCAAAAAAAGGTTTCGTAGGCTGAACATCAGTTTGCCTTTATGTTTACAGACATAACAATTTTCTCCTGAGATACTTAACTTGATTTTCTTATATCATGATATATGTTCTGCACGGTATAGTATAATGTGTGTGAATAAAATATAATGTCAGGTAGGTAATATTGGGGAATCGAAGTCGTAATTTCCACATTAAAAGAAGAAAAAAGGATATTTCGTTTGTTGTATTACTGATATTATATGTTCCATAGTTATATTGGTAGGAAAGGTGTTCTGTTGTTTAGATCTTTATTTGAAGGATTCTGTTCTTGTTGCTCGTTATAACATGTTCCAAATATTTCAGTTATTTAGAACTATTTTACATATTTTATGCGTCCTCGATGTCATTAGCGTTTTGACTTCTTGCTTATAGTTTAGCAGAGTTTGAGTTATTGAGTATGTCGAGTTACAAAGGTTTCAGGCCTCGCAACTAAACTAATGGCCCGATACACCAAACTAATAATTAACAAGCCCACTTTAATTAACATGCCAAACATTTATCATTTAGTTGTTTGCCAAATTAATGACAATAAATATATGCTTACACTGTCTAATTTAATTTCCTATTATTAACATTGTGTACTAAATAAAGCCAATCTACTTATAATGTAATTATTAAGCTACATTACTGCAAAGTTTTATGAAAATTTCTTTAGTACTTTTGGGTATACGCACGGTTAGACCATCCCTTTCAAATTCCTTTCACTTGCACTTTGCACTCATCTTGTAGGTATTTTTTCTTTGAAAAATAACGATACTAAATAAAATCTAGAAAACAATACCTACATATATTCCAAAAGTACTGATATAATTAAAGTTGCTTCGTAACCAAGCGCAAATGTTTTCCACAACTTGTAAGTTAATCTAACAGTGACTGATCGAGGGGGCGATTGTTAAAAGTAATCGATTAAAGTTCTCGTTCGGAATACATTCTTATCAACTTTTTTTCTAAAATACAGTTTGTAAGAAGAACTTCACAGGAAAGGGCTTATAAACTTGGGATTCTTCTTGTAGGCAATGGGCTAGCAAACTAACACTATGCGACTCTCAATGCCATCATTAAGCCAAGCTGAATGTGGCCTCTCAGTCTTTTTTTGTTTTTAACATATAATGTTGATATCTATTCCAATTGGGAATTCAGGCACGCCAAAAAAAGCCAGTTCGAAATTTGTAAAGAAACTAAATAAAAACAATGCAAACACTTTCTGTGTTACTTATCAGATGTACAACTTTCACTTTTGTTTAGACTACGTTAAATTTTTTATTCTTATTTCAGTTTGTTAATTATACTTGTAATATAAAATATTGTATTTTTATTAAAAAAAATACTTAAATATATATCTGCAAAAAAACAATAATTTTATTAAATATTGAATATTTCGTGTACAACAATTCGATTGCGTGAAGATCAGTCTCCGGCAGTCACGTACATACGACTTAATTCTATTACTACCTGAGTAAGGAAGATCGCTTCATCTGTTGTCTTTACATTATCAGTGGTATTAGGAAGGTTGATGAAATTAAACGAAAATATTGCTTATGTCGATAATAATTGACTGCCTCCATACTCTAGTGGTCAAGGCCATGGGTATGATCCTAAGATTGCAATTCACTAAAATTTTCCAGATTAATTGTAAAAAGCTCTCAACGCTGCTGTTGTTTGTGAGAATTAAACCATGAAATTTTCCATTTTATTTGAGGGAAAGCCTCTTACATTAGTCCTATATAAACTTGGTTAAAAGGCTGGGAGATTAACTGTTCCCAATGTGTAAAGATTAAGAAGCTTTTTAAAATATGCAAAACTACACATACCATAACGCTTGCTTTCCATTGATTTAAAAACGTGAAAAATACGTGGGATTTTAAATAACTAGAGCAATATTTAATGAACGGTCACGAAAAAATGATTAATATTTTTTTGTGTTTATTTACTATTTTGTATTTCATGAGTTTAACAAAAAAATCGTGTTTAAGCGAGGCAAAATACATTTTTCCTTTTGTAAGTTATGCATACTAAAGAAGATCTTTTAGATTTGATCTGAGTTATAACAAATGGATTGCATTCGGAACAAAACCATTTCTAACTAAAATCTGACCGACTGAAACTTGATTTAACCAAGACAGATATTGCATAATTTGCGGTTCATATGTGGCCAGAATTAACATAGCCTTCTGAGAACACTGTCAAAGTCAGCTGGATGTTTCCTACCGCCATTAAATTCTATTGGTTAAAGACCGCAAATGAAAATGGACAGATAAGCGGGTTAGCCACGTCTTATTAAATTGTCCTTATCAAGGAATGGTAACCCTACGAGATGGGCGTTCCATGTTCTGTGAATTTGCCAATTTATTCGGCAATGTGCTAAATAAAAAAAAGTATTTCTATTATTACATTGTGTATGTTTTTGTTTTTGTTATTGTACCAAATGTATTTCAAATCAAATAAGGTTTCTAATTGTTCTGTATTATAATCAGATTCTGTATAATATTTTGTGTTTTTTACGTGCAATATAAAGTTTACATAAAAGCAATAAAGCGAGGGTTTGGAAAGGTTTTAGTTTTAATTTAGTTTAATAAAAAAATTATAAGGAAAAGTAAACTTATATTTTAATAGTGAAATGAGAAAACCACCCTATTTCTCTACTTATGAAGAAGCCAAAATGTTGTATTATTGTGTGTGTTATTTTGTGTAATTATCAATAATTTCTTGAAGTTGAGCTTTTTATTACTTTAATATATTACAGTAAATATATTTTTTTTCTTTAATTTTTCTACGACAAACATTATTATAGAGTTATATTGGAGGTATCTTACCTGATAAATGATAGCAAGTATGTAAATACCACCCAATTAACGTGCAGACATGACAAACGAATTATATAATATTCAGTACGTAATAAATATTATTTGATAGACGTCTCGAATATGTTACATTATCACTAATATTAGTTGTCATGTATGATTATTGCTAACGCATTTCCGATATAGGTAAATCGAATATCCAAGATTGGGATAAACAAAATCAACATTGATTTTGTTGTGAACGGAAATATCGTTCGTAATTTTTGTATTCTTACTGGCACTATTTGAATCTCAATTTTATCATTAACTCCTGTAGCTGGACGTGGCCTTTCAGTCTTTGCGAGACTGTTAGCTCTGGCTACCCCGTAACAGATAAAGACGGACGGCCTCTGTGGCTCAGCGGTAGTACGCTTGTCTGTGACACCGGAGGTCCCGGGTTCGAATCCCGGCCAGGGCGTGATGAGAAAAGAACTTTTTCTGATTGTCCTGGGTCTTGGATGTTTATCTATATAAGTATTATATTATAAAATATAGTATCGTTGAGTTAGTATCTCGTAACACAAGTTTCGAACTTACTTCGAGGCTAACTCAATCAGTGTAATTTGTCCCGTATATATATATATATATATCTATATCTATCTATCTATATATATACATATATCTATCTATCTATAAAGACGTGAATTATGTATTATTAACGTAAATCACACGTTTGCATCAACAAAGTTGGGTTTTCAATCGCGTCTGTAGCTGTAGGGATTTGTTACAAGTGACGCAAGTATTTGGAGTTAACTCAGAGAGATGGATGCGAAAGCTTTAGGGATTGAGGCTACGAGGTAATACTAGACAGCCACTAGACAGTTAAAGCTTCAGCTCTCGATTAGATTTCCATGTAGTGGTTGCTGAGGTCACACGGGTGGTAATTCGTGTAAAAACCTGGCTTACCCAATCCGGTCTTTTGAGGGGTGCAAACAAAACTAGGACCAATGCCAGGAGGATGTTGATATTTTTTAATTTTATTAAAAATATATTTTCCTACATCATTAAAAAAAAATGCCACACTATAGACTTTATAATCCTTTTCTTACTGTTTCCACTTTCGGAGTTTCATACATGCATTTAATTCATACCTCGTTATACCTTGCCAAACCATAAACATTACATATAGATACAATGGAATAATAGATGAACAACATTGCTACAACACGAGTCGGTAATGCTGTTCTTATTAGTTCTCAAACTTTACGTACCTACTGTCATAGTGGGTAATATTGATGTTTGTAAATGTGCTAACTTCGACAAGTTATCTATAAAGGGGTAGGAGAGATTTTCTTTCTTTATAACTTATCTTAACATGTTTAATGTTTGTTGGCATCGAAGCTCACTGAAGATAGGTAGGGACACAAACTTATTTAAAAGTTTTGAGCTAATGGAGTCAGAAACATAAATAAATACCTACAAACTTTCGCATTTATAAGTCTGATTAATATACAAACATTGAAACTAGGTATAACGAAGAAATAATAATACTTTATTAAAGGCCACTGTATTTCGACAGAAACAAACATACATATATCCACCTTCCTGGGTAGACAAAGCCAACAGTCTTGAAAAACTGAAAGGCTACGTTCAGCTGTATGGCTTACTGATGTAATTAAGATTATAATAGTGACAGGTTGCTAGCCCGTCATTAGACAGAAAAAAATCAAATATTCACATTCAAACACTCACAGAAACCGAAGTTCCAACTTTCAAGTAATCCTCCCCTTATTGTCGCGACGGAAGTCGTCATTTCCTGTCTCTTTATTTACAAAGGGATACTTCCCGCACTCGAAACACCAATTATAGGTTGCCGTAACTACAAAATTGGCAGGATAATCTCCTTAGAAAATTGTAAAGACATGAACTGCTAGGAGTGGATAAGTATTTTTTTTTATACTGAAGAAAAATATTTTATAATATTGTTCCATATATATAATAATCTAAATATATAAAAGAAGAAAGTAACTGACTGCCGTACATATCAACGCAAAGCCCAAACCACTGGATCTCGAGGCATGAAATTTGGCATGTAGATTATTTATGTGGTCTGGGGGTGTACTAAGAGAGGATTTTGCGAAACTCCTGCAATTTTTCGTTTAAGGCGGGCGGAGATGCAGGCGTCCTTTTGTACATAAATAAATGCCTATAATCCTATAGTCTTACAGTTGTAATATAGTCTTGAGCTTTATGCGCAACTGATAAGCTCAAGACTTTCAAGTCAGAGTTTCGAACCACGCGCGTGCTCATTATTTAAATACTTTAAACATGAAAGATCATAAAATAAATGAATACGGAATCGCCTAAGAAATAACTTAGCGAATAGAAGGCGCAAGATTAGGTGCCTATAATTTGATTTGGCAGATTCACATTATCATGGCGTGATTTGAATTCAAACAACATGTATTATGTAGAAAATATTCCCAAGAGTTATTTCATAAGTCCAATATGTCATATCCTACATTATTTCGCCATCAAAATGTTTATTACTTCTGTAATGAACGAATCTGGCACGTGTTCTGTACACCGCATTATTAATACCGATACATACTCACAAAAAAATCTTCTATTTTTATGAAGAAAAAACTTTTGTTTTTTTTGTGCATGTTTGTATTTTTTTACCCAAAAACTGCTAGCCCGATTTTGATGGATTCGGCATAGAGACAAAATCTTCAGGAGTAAATACTCGTAGACTATTTCCTAAAAAAATCCCATGTGAGGGACGCTTCTTCGCGCAAAAGCTTAAGAGCCTTATTACATACATATAATCACGACTATATCCATGGGATAAAGTAAATATAGGGATAGATAGGGCCTAAAATCTGTAAGGCCCCGTTCTGAAGCTTGCATATGGTACATTTGCTATTTTTTTTAAATAATTTTCACGGAAAGGAAACGGTAAAATTTTCACTACATTAAATATAATTAAATTATATTGAAGTTTATTGTGGTTTCCGTGTATTCAATATGTGATATTCGTTTTAAAACAATGATTCAAATAATTTTGGACCAATAAATTTTAATTTCCTTTCGTGTTAAGTATTTTTTATTATTTTAATTATGTTAAAACCAGTATTCAAACTATTAATTATTGAAAAGAGAAATAAGGAAAAACTCGTATTTTTTGTTATTCTCTTTTTAATTAAAATTGTGTAGTCCCTGTAAATCGTTTGCCCGTGTCATCGTGCCCAGAAGGTTGGTTGCATTGTCACGTTGAATGGCAATGCTTAATCTTTGAACTAAGAAGTTTCCAGCCCTCCGGTCACGGGATATCTCGAGTAGTCTTAATAATTGTTTATATGTTCGTTCGTTAACTAGTCAGCTATATGAGGTCTTTGAGTTTTGAGGCTATTGGGTCTGTCTAATCTATAAGGGTATACATACATACATAAAAATCACGCCTCTTTCCCGGAGGGGTAGGCAGAGACTACCTCTTTCCACTTGCCACGATCTCTGCATACTTCCTTCGCTTCATCCACATTCATAACTCTCTTCATACAAGCTCGGCGGTTTCGGGTACTTTTGACCTGACCCTTTACCAGGACGTCCTTAATTTGGTCAAGATACGTTCGTCTAGGTCTTCCCACTCCGACCTTTCCCTCCACACTCTCCTTGTATATCTGCTTAGTCAACCTGCTTTCATTCATCCTCTCCACATGACCGAACCATCTTAACATACCCTTTTCTATTCCTGTAACTACATCTTCTTTCACATCACAACATTCCCTTATCACGCTGTTCCTTATCCTGTCACTCAATTTCACACCCATCATACTCCCATGATATAAGGGTATCAATAATTTATTATTTATTTACACGCTTTTAAATGCTTTGATTTGAAAGAGGGATCGTTTTTAGAGTTATTTTTTCATACAGATACGTAGGTGGCATGATATGCGTAAATTTATTGAGTGGATTTCTTGTACAAGTATATCACGAAGAAAAGAGCTAATGTGGCCATTAGAAAAATAATACCGTGATGGGCCAAGAAATATCGTTGGGCAATACCTACTATCGTTATTTTGCCAGTCATCCAACATTGTAGATTTTCTCCTTATCTAATGTTATTGCGGGGATGGATATTTAGGAGAAGGAGGATATAGGCGTGAAAACAGACAGACATAGTTTTTTAACTATTTATAAAATTAGCATGGATAAGGATTTAGATACATTAATACATACATACATATAATCATGTCTTTATCCCTTGCGGGGTATCCAAAGCCAACAGTCTTGAAAAGACTGATAGGCCACGTTCAGCTATTTGGGCGTAAGATAGAATTGAGATGCAAAAAGTGACAGGTTGCTAGTCCATCGCCTAAAAGAAAAATCCCAAATTATAAGCCTATCCTTTAGTTTCCTACGACATCCATGGGAACGAGATGGAGTGGTCCTATTCTTTTTTTCTATTGGTGCCGGGAACTACACGGCACAAAGTTAAAAAGGTAAAAGTTAACTTATCAGACTATTCTTTTTACTCATCAATCATCAACCGACTACGTTAATCCCGATTTTTCAAAACATTTTTGTATACATAAATAATAATAATATGCCAAATATTATTATAGAGCTACAGCTGCCATGACTTGCAATGCGTCCATCTCCTCGCCGTCACCCGTCGTAACTGAATGAGTCGAGAATGTACAGGGTCGCACTCGTGTAGCACTTTCGTGTATGAGATACGCGCGAGGCGTAGCGAGAATGTACAGCAGCTATTAAAGAAATCGCGCAAGGCATAGCAAGGGCACTCACGCGATAATGTACAGCCGCCATTAGGAAAGTAAACGTGTGAGCAGCGCACTCACTCAATGATTCGACGCGTATTAGCAGGTTGGAAAAGCCATGAGCCAATATATTTATATTTATTATATATAAATATATTGGCTCATATAAATATAATATATTTATTTATAGAAAATTTTATTTATAATTACATAATATATTTTTATCGCATTGGCCTTTGCAAAACAAAACCGCAGTCCAATATTTAATATAAGGTAGTGTATGCAGTACCGAGGTTTTTGATAAATTTTTACAAGAGGAGGAGCCTTTATATCTGCAAATGCTAATTAAAAACAATGAGGACTATTGTTAGGATATTATAAAGAAAATATGGGAAAAATCCAATGACTTGTTTATCTAGTCATATTACAGTAAATAAAATGTCTCTTATTTGTTTATTCAGGTCTTGCGAACTGTGTATGTACACACACAGGGTGGTACAATCTTGGTCACAAAACGTCCTTGATCGTCGAATGTTTATTTAGGTGTTTCTTGTATACATTTGAAGCTGTACGCATGAGCGGTTACGCAAATCAAGATGAATATTGATAGTGTAATTTTCCATAGGGACTTGGGAAAGTTCGTGTTGGCTCAAGTCAATAAATAGTCCCGTGAAGTTTTATTTTGAGTGAATTTATTATTCTTTTGCGTTTATTTTATCTGCTACTTCGCTGTCACCCGCGGCTTCACGAACCGGGTGAAGATCATGTCTGCGTTTTATGAAGATTGGTGTAGTGGATTAACTGTGAAGAGATAACGAATTTATTTTAGCTTTCATAATATGAGTATCTTAGCTTATATCGATTAAATAGTTTCTGGCACTTAAGAATATTCCACACCAGTGTTCTATTTATAAATTAGATAGGTATTAAACTCAATCAGTCACACCAGTGTTTTTGTAAAAGGCGAATAACAAAACACGCACATTTATCTAATGCAAATTCGTGCTGCTATCAGATTAGCAAAAATACGAGCATCTTGAAACAATATTTCAGGTAAATATTTAAATATTTTCTAAATTAAATAAGCCTATAAAAATATTGTTCTCGAGCTAAAATTTTTTAAAAATCGTTGTGAAGACAAAAGTTCGAACCATACTTACATATCACGTTTTCGTATGTCGTGGGAACAAGAACTGCTCAATCGATCAAACGTTGTCTACGTGCTGCAGACAAAGGCTTTATTTACATCCTTTAAGTTCTAACGGAGCGTTCAATCAAATCTACAGGCAGTTTGCAGCGTCGACCTAAATGAAAATATTTTTAAATATTAATAGGCATATATATGTATGTATACGTACTATGTCCCGTTTTTATTCCCCCTTATAAAGTAGACATACATAATATCTTACCTTACATAATATATCTTCGTTTCCATTCAATAAAAAGTCCTGCTTTGGTGACTTTGAAAAATATTTCAGAAGATGTTTTTCATGATTTTCAATGGATATAAATAAAGGCTCTTAATGCACTTGAGCTTAAATTTGCAGAAAAATAATAAGTTTGCTTCTAAGAGAATGTGATATTTTTCTGTTTTCGAAAACATGATTGTAAAGTAACTACTGACAGTATTTATATTGACAATTTATAATTGTATATGTTTACAATTTATAGTTTATAATGTTATATGCTTAAAACATTTTTCTATATGATGCCTTAAAAACTGAATTGAAATTATGCGTACATAGTTACCAAGCAATAGCGTCAGTAACTAAGAAAAATTAATATATGACTAAAAAGGCATCCTTAATTTTAGTTTAAATCCACATACATATCTTAGGGAATATTTGAATAAGAGATAAAAAGATGATATTGTCTAAAATATTTGAATAGTTCCGACGTTAGGAAAACAACGCTATTTGCATCCCACATTATCTCTCAGTTAACTGCATCAAAAGGCTGCGGATGTCGGGTGAACCCCGTTTCTCTTGTATGCAAACATGAGGGTATTGGGATTTTTGATTCACGTCTACAAAGCATTTTTAAAAGACTACTCAATGCTGAATGTTGTTTTGAGTTTTGTAATTACAAGACCCACCAACCAAATACAACCCAATGTTGGACTGTCAGAAACGCTAATAGCATTACATCCACCTATTGCAATATACAGATTGTATTTTGTACAATAAAATAAAATAAAAGTATACATAAAATAAATATTTACATCCTAAACGCTAAAAATGTTCTTGTAAACGTGTGCCGTGTTATGCATGCCGCCGTGTGATTACGTGCACTTAAGAATAGGATTCTTTATCTTTCTCATAGTTTAACTAAAATATCGACTAACTAACTAATTTATTTAATGAAGCTATTACCATGTTCAATGTGGGTCAAGTTTTCCTGCCAAGTTGCGGAGGTCAGACTGTAGGGAAACCCTACCCGTATTGGATCATGGTAAAGTTGCAACAAATGAAAACTAATAAGTATATATAATTATTTTTACTATATAATTAATAACCAAAATGAAGGAACTAGGCATCTTAAGTTGGCTAGATTTCAATAAACAAAAATATTTAACGTCATCGACTGTAATATTAAACTCATTGCACATCTTTAACAGTACTGCCAAAATTTGCTCGTAATACAACACTGTACTTAAAATAGTAAGAACGAATGTGTATTCGAGGTTAGTCAAAGTTAAATCTATTATTGCAAATACAATTGGTGCAAAAATTGCGAACCTGTCACTATTTGGATCTCAATTCCATCATCAAGCCGAGCAGCTGAACGTGGTCATTCAGTCTTTTCGGGACTGTTGGCTCTGTCTACCCCGTAAGGGATATAGACGTGACTATATGTATGTATGTATGTACAATTGGTGCTTCCAAACGAATAACAAATAGGAATAAAAAAATTTAACAATTCAGCTTTTGTACAGTTAATAGATGGGTCAGGTCGAAGAAATCCTGCTTGACTTCGCGATATATGATTTTCATGCCAATGGTCTTAAAAAAGAATACACTATAAATCTGATAAAGTGGGGAGATATATATCGGTTAGCGGCCCCAGGTCGCAAAGCATAGAGGCGGAGCATGGAGCTGGGATCACGCAAAGATGAGAGAGAGTAAAGATACTACCTCTATAGTGTACGTGTTTTGTTTCCCAAGTTTACAATTTACGAACGCAGTAAAAAACAAGGCCTGATCTTTATTTTTACTATATTTTCTTATATTGTTAATTGTTTAACTTAAGGGCCTGAATTTATACGAAGAGAGTTATGAATGCGGATGGAACGAAAGAAGTTTACAAAGGTTGTGGCAAATAAAAAGATGTAGCCTACCCCTCTGGGAAAAGGCGTGATTACATGTATTTACGAAAAAAAATTAAACTGTAGTGTCTGTAGTATAGTGTGATATAATTGCAGTTTCACACGTCAGACGCATTCAGATGTGAATAAAATCGATTGAATAAGGCTTTGGTGAATGTCAAATGTTTAGTGAGATTTTTATGGTTTGCATGGATATTGTTTTATCTAACTGAAACGTTCTGCAATAATTTTCTTTTTATAGCTTATGGTATATATTCCTTTTCTTGTAGTTAGCTATTAGAGTAGGTTGTTGGGATTAAGGTATTTAATATCTTCAGGTATCTTAAAATATTCTATTAGCTTTCGTGCTTAAATAAAAATAAACCAAAAACATAAAGAGTATTAACATTGCGCAAATTCCGCCTAATTGTATTTCAAGAAAAAAAGATCGAAATAAATACAAAGCGATTAATTGGTGATTTATTCAAAGTTTTAATTATTAAGACTTAATATATTACTCTCAATAAAAGTTGAGTTTTCTTTGAAAACTTCCTTAATGGAATAAAATCCAATTACAACTAATAAGGGATGGGAATTTTGTTCCAGGACTCAGGCTGGTGAGGCGTTTGAGACACAAAGTTGATGTAAGTACTTATCGAGATGATGGGCTTTGTTATTTCCAATAATTTGCATTAATTGCAAAGAAGAATTAGTAGTCAATTCTTTGAAGTATACCAAATCTATATCTCTAGCATCATAACATTTTACTACGTCTTGATTGCTTTCTCAATATTTCGACGTTTGAGTATTTTACTAGCAGTGAAACGATCTAGTAGAGTTTTACGGCCGGATGCTTGATACCAACCTGCTGTGAAAATATTTGAAATATCTCAGGAGCTTGATAATTTATGGTTTTCGTCATCTGAGGGCGTCGTGCTACGTAAGAGCGTTGATGTTCGACCAGATACTGTGCTCACCCAGTAATGACTCTTATCTTAAAAGGCGACTAACAGATAAGCTTATAAACTTGAGATTCTTCTTTTAGGCGATGGGCTAGCAACCTGTTACTATTAGAAACTCAATTCTATCATTAAGCCTAAAAGCTGAACGTGACCTTTCAGTCTTTCAAGACTGCCGGCTCTGCCTACCCCGCAAGGGATATAGATGTGACTATATGTCTTTATGTATGTATATAGTTTTGACTCTTTTAAATCGACGGAAAACATAGAGAAGAAACCTATATATACAGCCAACTGGATATATAATCATGACCCAATATGAATTAGGTTCCCGTGCAAAGGTTGCGGAGGTCAAACCGAAATCGCTTAGTGGCAAACATTGTCTTACCTACTTCAGTAAAGCAACCAGAAGTAACAGTAGTAGGGTGATGATGATTTTTAGTAGTTTTATATTGGCTCCAGAAACATTTACAGAAAAAAGAAAGCTGGTGTACAATGTGCTAAACGAAATTGATAAACATGACTGGTTAATCAATTTCGTTTAGCGCATTGTATTATAATAGACTTCTTCGGGTTCCTAGAAAGTTTCAAAGGCCTGGTGGCGATAATTACAATCTCAGACTCTGCTAAAGAGTTTGCTGAAGTTTTATTCCTTTAGAGCAACTGAAGATGAATTTTTCCTTTTCTTTTGTTGTAAACTAAAAGGTTTCATTTGAATGTGCTTGTGGCGAATAAATTTTGCTAAAAAGAAAGTTTCTTCAGACTTAGTTTTGGAGACGACACACTGGACAAATCACAAACAAGTTGTCAGTTTATACGTAAACAATATAGGATCCAACTACAAAGTAACCATTAGCGATCGAGAAACTAATATATTATACTAGCTGTCCCGGCAAACGTTGTTTTGCCATATAAATCACTTATAAGTGTAGACAACCCTTAACACTTAGGGGTATGAAAAATAGATGTTAGCCGATTCTCAGACCTACTGAATATGCATGCAAAATTTGGTTAAAATCGGTAAAGCCGTTTCGGAGGAGTACGGAGACAAACATTGTAACACGAGAATTTTATATATTTATATATACTATTGCTACTAAGCTAAGCTTCCCTCAAAAATACTAAGATGCCCGCGGCTCCGCCTGCGAAAAGTATACTCTGTCGTTCTGTGCACTTTATGTCCATCTCATGGAGATCGGTTCAATGGTTAAACTGTGTGAAAAGATAATAAACAAAGGAACTTACTTTCGCATTTATAAGATGGTTTTTTTTTAAAATTGAAATTGGCTGGATTCGCCAGTAAATAAATCGACAGACCGTAGTCGCTTATTGATATACTTGAACTTTCCACTCAGGTGGCTTTAGGCTTGCTTAGGGTCTCCAAGGACATCAGGTCGTCACCGCGATAGAAACAAGATTTATCAGCTTGTGTAAGCAAATACACAAGGGGAAAGACACGAGGAATGTTCCTTGATCGAATCCGGGACGTTCTGGTAAAAGTTCAGGTCAAAAAACCTAAAAGAAGTAAGCAATGATGATGCCAGGTGAAAAGAGATAGTTTCTGCATATACCGCTAGAAAAAGAGTATGATTATTTAAGGTTGTATTTTAATGTTCAAATGAAATTCTATAAAAATATCACACCTTTCTTTTTATTTTAGAGGAGATGAAGAAGATGACATTACAGTAATGACCTGTCTGTGAGACGGATTAGGATAGCTATGGTAATTGATGCTCTCTACGTTACTAACAAAATTTTGATGAACACAATCTCTTACAATATGGCAAACTCATTCTTACTACACTTAGGGCATGAAAATGTTAGAGATATTAAAGTAATATAACACTTTTATTTTCACAATTTTCGGAAATACTTGTACGAGTATACATAGACTTAATATGTTTTAAAGCATATTTACCTTTAGAACTGAATATAAATTAGCCTTCATGCTTGAGGATCTATTTAGTTTGGCATTTTATGGCAATCTGTGTTTCGTGTTCAATAGAACATGAACCCCAATTATCTAACTTAGTAACGCTACAGATATAATGTGGATATATATTACTGCAAAATAACATTATTATTTAATTAAGTAACTTACATTAGTTATATCTTATACATTGTAAAAAGATCAAATTACAACGTCGTCAAAAAAAATAAAGGTTTAAATTACAACCTTTTCTTTCGAGTTTCCGATGCGAAGGTGCTTTGCTCAAAGCACTTGATGCATTACCACGCTGAAAAATTATGGCCATTCTTTGCACCAAAATCCAGTCAGTAAGGGCGGCCACAGTATTTTTATGAATTCGGTGCCTTATCATATGTGTACGTTAAAAATTAATTAAGCATTTAGTATTCAAAATGCTTATTGTCAAATGTATGTACACATGTTCTCCAAATAAAAATCTTAATTTTACTTTTAAAATCTGGGTTCGCATATCGTATATTAACGCATAATATATATCTAGAATAAAGTATTTATATCAATGATAACAGTTAGGCAGGCGGGAATAATTTATCTTAGCAGATGTCAGTTGCAATATTAGTATCCTAAGATTTTGTAAGATGGGACAGAAGGGGATATTAAAATGTTAATTTAATAAGAATTTATTTTTCGAAAATAACTTGATCTATCTGATCTCATCTTTTAATTTTTGTTACCGAATGCACACTTAGGGGGCTAAGTTTCATAAATGTGAATTGTTATAAATTACATATTTTTTTTAAATTATCGGTGTATTGCATACTATGTAAAAGGGATATTTCTTATCTTTTCAACATCATTTAACTATGTCCCAACTAAAATCAGTAGTAGGTAACTATTTAAAGAAAATACGAACACCGAAGTAAACATATATACACGGGTCTAAAACAGAACCTTATTTATTTAAGTCGGTTAGGAAGAATAGAGTTCTTCCAGAATTAAAAACCGAATGTTATTCAAACTCGTGCACTGTTAAAACAGTGGACTGAAAAATTAATTTTCTACTTCTTTTGTTGTTCGTGGTCGGTGCATGCCATACATCATAGCGATACCCCTTTCATAAAAGAGGTTGAAAAGTGAGCGCTCTTTAGGTAAACAATTTTCACCGCGCTATTTTTTTATTTAAGTTTCAATATAATTTACATGTACACCATAGAAATGGGAATAATATAAAGTGGCCTGTAAACGGGCTACAAAAATTGCAAATTGTTGGCAATAATGTTGGCAATTTTGTTGATCTATATATGTAGTTCAGCATATTTGCAACAACACCCTTGCTGCAATTGTGTTGTGCAACACATTGCCGAATGTATTCAAAAAAAGGTTCTGCAACTGTATTGCTGAGAAATATTTGCTCGTACAAAGGCAACATATTCTCATCTATCTGTAAATAACATAAACCAATAAATTTATTTACGAAAATTGCATTCCTAGGGGCAAGTTGGGATTGCAAGTTTGTTTAATATTAGGTAATTTTTAAGTGAAAAATTAAATAACACACAGTTTAATTATATACATCACATAAAGTTTTAGACTTTTGCGAGAAAAAATTATAATTCGTTAATAAAGTCAAACATGCTATGCGCGCTAATTTGTTGGTTTTCAACCAGTCATGTATCTTTGTTTCATATATTAAGACAAAACTATATTGTGCGCCAATAAATAATAAAAAAATAGTTGACTACTCGGTGGCTATAAAATTGCAGCCAGAGATTGTCGTAAAACTGACGTTTACAGTAACCTTTATTGATATTTAAATTTGTTGTAGTATTGCAACTTAATGTGACAAAACGGACAATGTAGTGTCACAATAAAGTGCGCAACTTGTTCAAACTTTCATGAAATAAATCGTCATGACTGGTGTATTTTCATAGTTTTCAAAAGCTCTCACAATAAAACGATTACGTAAATAATTTGTGTGTCAAACAGGAGGAGAAAAAGTATCGTATTGCGCGTTTACTTATTGTAAAGTAGAATGAAGGAATGAAACAGAATTCTTTGATGGTTTTGTCATGATGAAACGAAAATAAAGCAAATATGCAAGGAACGGGAACAGAAGAAGAGGAAGGCCTTGACGAACGTACCTTGATCAAATCAGGTCGTCCTAGAGTAAGGTCATGTTGAGAGTACCCAAAACCGACGAGCTTATGTCGGATAGAAAAGAGCTTAAAATGTGAATGAAGTGAAAGAGTGCCGTGTGGTTCCCGGCACCAATACAAAAAAGAATAGGACCACTCCATCTCTTTCCCATGGATGTCGTAAAAGGCGACTAAGGGATAGGCTTACAAACTTGGGATTCTTTTTTAGGCGATGGGCGAACAACCTGTCACTATTTGAATTTCAATTCTATCATTAAGCCAAATAGCTGAACGTGGCCATTCAGTCTTTTGAAGACTGTTGGCTCTGTCTACCCCGCAAGGGATATAGACGTGACCATATGTATGTATGTATGTGGAAGATGTCTTATATTACTCCGCCGGAAAATATGCGTGTTTTTATGTATGTTTGTAATTTTTGTGGGCCGTTGAGTTTTGTCGCCTTTATGATTAGCAGTAACATATTTCATGCTACAACACACATGCATCAGAAAGCAATGTAAATTTATTCAGTTCATGTGAATACAAATTGAAATAACTTTCTCGTATGTAACTGTTTATACTGCAGTTTTGAAGTGCTTTTGTGCAGTGTCAGTGATATTTGCATATAAACATAAACTAGTTTTTGTATAACAATACGTTAAATGTATGTGTGATAAATTATTAAAGTGATCATTAAACAAATAATAATTGCGATCAATTTTAATCCATAATGAACCATAGGACAAACGATATAAACATAAGTAAGGTACCTAAAATATTTTTAATTTTGATGTCGAAATCGTTTTGTGACCATTCAAAGTACGACAAGCAAGTCCATTCCAAACGTTCAAAATAATTTGAAAATGACCATATCCTCCGTAAATTTACTGTCTACATTATGAAAGAAAAGCCCTGTAATAAGAGACAGGAACAGCTGAGATGATCTTTAAATTTAAGTGTATCTTAGACATTTGTCTTCAGCTATATTAAAAACATTGTTCCATTTCTCATGTTTATGAATAGTCCCACATACACGGTGCATTCTCGGTAATCAGCCCGCATATTGAAACCGCACTCAGTTTAACCAATTAGCAACTTGCACCTGCACCATATAATCATTGATAGTTCTAACGTACTGCACTAAATTGAATTTTATGGTTTTTAAATTGTTTTTACATACGAATGGTTAGATTTGCAGTTATGAGGGCTGAGTAAAAACATGGCTTTAATTTAGTATTTTTATCTACATCTTTTTACAGCCACGATTTCTACCAGATTCTTTCGCTTAATTAACATTCTTGAAAAAAATCTTACAGTGAGAAAACCTGCACATTCATACAATCTGGATGTGTTATCATA
This sequence comes from Amyelois transitella, assembly GCF_032362555.1. Taxonomy (NCBI): domain Eukaryota; kingdom Metazoa; phylum Arthropoda; class Insecta; order Lepidoptera; family Pyralidae; genus Amyelois; species Amyelois transitella. The sequence goes on along the minus strand of NC_083519.1, from coordinate 7,192,432 downwards.
AATCTTAGTGAGTAAGGTGCACCTGCCCTGACATAAAAACCTGACTTACTCAATTCAAGGCCAAGGTCAAATGCGCACCCCGGACTTATCTTCGGAGCGGTGAGATGTGCCCGGGGCTAAAGACACATTGATGATAATAATATACTTGAAATATATACTTGAAAAAAAATATGCATCATTTATCACAGAGTAAATGATAAGAAAAGACCGACATCGTTATCACATTTCTATTTATGAGATATGAAACATGATTCGCAATTCTTTGGGGGATGAATGCGCAACACGATTTTCCTTCATTAGTATGGAGTCCTTTTCATATGCGATATTTAATGCTGACTTGAGACACGTACCGTTAATAAATATTGGGTGTATGTATAAGAAAAAGATATGAATAGAACGCGCAAATCCCGGGCGAAAAAAAGCAATTCGTAAATTTTTCTAAATAAACAACTTTTGATGATGTACCGACACCAAACTTATCTTCATTTTGACGGGGTAGGTGCAGTTGATAGTCATAAGACTTGAGGATCACGTTTAGAGAAACAGCATAAAATTATTTCTTATCGATATCTGCGGTTAAAAAACTTTATTTCTTAAAGAAACTTACATTTCACTTACAGAGAAAACATTTAAAGTAAATATGTACATTTGTTGGTGTGAGCATTCAAATACATATTTTTAATATAAAAATAAGTCGGAAGTAGCGTATATAGCCGCACGCTGCTAACTTACTAAACACAAACGCAAGAACAAAACATTAGTTTGCTCGCGCACTTACATTTACATGCATCACAAGTAACAATAATAGAAAAAAATAGTAAGTTTTAATAAACTATACTATACATACATAAAATCACGCCTCTTTCCCGGGGGGGTAGGCAGAGACTACCTCTTTCCACTTGCTACGATCTCTGCATATTTCCTTCGCTTCATCCACATTCATAACTCTCTTCATGCAAGCTCGGCGGTTTCGGGTACTTTTGACCTGACCCTTTACCAGGACGTCCTTAATTTGATCAAGATACGTTTGTCTAGGTCTTCCCACTCCGACTTTTCCCTCCACACTCTCCTTGTATATCTGCTTAGTCAACCTGTTTTCATTCATCCTCTCCACATGACCGAACCATCTCAACATACACTTTTCTATTCCTGTAACTACATCTACTATAGATTATTTAAATTAGTATAATTATAATATAAGTGTCTTCTTCATCCTGGCTTTAGTCCCGGATGCATCCTCACCACTTTGGAGAGGAGTTCGGGGTATCCCTTTGACCATCCATCCAGATCCAGGATTAAGTGAGTCAAGATTTTACACGAAGCGACTCCCGCCTGGCCTCCGCAACCTTTGCAGGGTAACCTTATTCCTCCAGTAGCCTGAATGTTTAGGTTTCACGACGTTTTCCCTCACCGTTAGGTCTTACAATATCATATAATATCAGTGTGATTTATATTAAAAGATAGAACAAGCTGTAAATTAAATTAAACTAAATACAGTTTTTTTTTGGATAATCTCATTTGACGTGAAATATTTCTAAGTTAGTTAACACTAAATAAACCAGTTTTTTCATAATTTTTTAACATTTTTTTCAATTCATTGAAAGTTAAATTGTTGCCTGAAAATATTTTTATTTGCTAAACATTTTCAATCATTTTGTGTCTTTTAGTAACTCGAAATAAATGTGCGTAAATAAATAATGTTTCAACTTATTCCTGTCAACTAAGAGTATTCTTAAAATAGCTAATGTAAGACCTACGCATTATCCATTTTAAATGATAAAAGCTAACGTCCATACTACTATATAAATCTAATAGTCTGTCAGTCTTTTACGCTTTCACGGCTAAATCGCTGGACTTATTTTTATGAAATTTAATTAAACATAGGCATAATATGATATAACATAAAGAAATTATAAAAGTGCCGTGAGGTTTTTCGTACCTTAGAACAGGATCATCCCCCTCTTTCCCATGAATGTTGTAAAAGGCGTCTAAAGAAATAGTAACTGGTCGCTAGCCCTAAAAGTAGAATCACTAGTTTATAAGCCTTTCACTTTATTGACTGAACTACTTAGATTGTACGATTATAATGAATGAGGTTTGATTTAAAAAAAGTAAGGGAAGTACACTTTTGAATCTTTGTTGCTAAATTCAAGCTAAATATAGACAAAGCTTATTGTGTTCCTGATTTCATGACTTGCCGAACAGAAGCCTTAATTCCTGATCGTTCAAGCTTGAATACAAGGCCAATTTTCCCATTTAATACAATTCGATGACATAGCAACAATTTTATGGGATTCGTGGTAATAAAGAATTCGGGCGCAGGAAAATATGACGAACAATGAGTATAGCAACTGTACACTATGCTATTGAAGTTATAAATCGACCGAGACACATTTGGTTTTGGGTATATTACTTTCACTCAATTAAAAATCTGTTTAAAATTTGTGTTATAGTTTTACCTGTAACAGATTACATGTTTTAAATTAGTTTAAAGAACTCGAACGAACACAATACTAGGAATTGTTTAAATATATATAATAAATCGGACTGTGTTTTGTAAATAAATTCCTAGAATTCAACTGGACAAAATACTTTATATTAATCTATAGTTGATACTGAACGTAGCATTGGATGGAATTTGCAGATTTGTGGACTTTAGTTTTAAATCAAATTACGTCTGAACTGGAATGTTTAAAACTGCTGATCAGTTTATTTTACACATTTTGGAATATTTGATGGATTAAGTAATTGATATTTAAATGTTTAGTATTATTTTGATTAAGTAAACCTAAAATTAATTAATTTACACGGTATAGGTTAATAGTGTATGTCACATATCACGTCCCCATCCATAGGATGGACAGAGTCTCGAAAAAACTGTAACGTCACGTTCAGCTGGATGGCTTAATGATGGGTACAGGTGAGGAAATTTGTCACCGGGTGACAGTGCTAGAGGGTCGGAATTGTCGGAATTGAGTTTCAAAATGTGATAGGTTTCCAGCCTATCCTTAATTACATAACAAAAATGCAAAATAAATTTGTTATTAAAGCCGATTCTTCGTAAGACAATAAAACAACAATAATACACTCAAGAGCATTAGAGACCTTTTTTCCTAACAAAACAATTCAAATGAGATAAACATCCTAGACATTCAGACACTTTTTTATTTTATAAACAGTTTTGTTTACATCGCTGTGACAAAATATATTTGGCAAAATTTCGAAAAGATCACAGATGTCTTTTTTTTTGCAAAAGATGCACTTTGTAATAACAAACGTAAATCCGCGGCTCCGGCTGTTTAAAAAGTACATTTGATTTCTGCGTATAACGGTTATAAAGGTCTATTCTTATGCCAAACTCTAGGAATTTCTTCACAAAATAGATTGATAACAATTCTATTAATCTAGGAGATATATCAAGAAAAGATATATTTTATCCGCAAATGGTTTTGAAATAACTTATTTCCATTCAAATGCTTCCTTTGAAAGCAATAAATGTGCTAAGAAGTTTTATTTTTCGCGCAAAGTCGAGAGATTGAAATCACTTTATACGGTTTTAGAATACAGATGTGCTTTTTTTAGAGTAATGTTCTTCAATTAGGGTCATCCTTCGTTAATCTAAGTGGTAATATAAAATAGGATTAAAAGCTATTTATAATTAATTATTACAAGCATTGAACGCGCACGTAACATACCTTTATTTCATCTCGGACGTTTAACAGATAATCATTTAAACATCATTCAAAAAATCCTAGTTAAAAAAATACATATATGACCGTTAAAAACAATAAATGGATACAATTCGAAACTGAGTGAGAGAACTGTTAAGCTTTAAGACAGATACTTTATCCACCCGACTCCGACGCTTCGGCCACTTCCTTATTCTAGAGAACTGAAATTAAAGACAAACTACGATCAATTTATATTTAAATATCACAGACTAAACTAGTTACTTAGGTTACTTAAGAACTTGCTTCACACTCCAAGAAGTTATTTTAAGAAATAATATTTTATCAACGGCAGAGGCTACTAGCTTTTTCACCGCAGTTATACTCGCGGTTAACTTAAAATTAAAGGTACTCGCTAAAATTACTTTAAGTTGAAATAGTATATTATCCTAGCGGATTCTAAAGTAAGCATATTTATAAAATATTTCATCAAAATCGGTAAAAATTTAGGCGTGGAAGCCTAAGACAGAATTTCGTATTCATAGACATGGCATACATTTTTCAAGATCTCTGTGAGTAGAAATTACTTTTGGGTTTAAAAAAGAATTAACTAAAAAAATCAGATTATTAAGTACTTTAAACTAATCAAAGTTGAAAAGTTATTAGCGTCAAGAGTCGAAATAGCGGTCAAGTGAGGTTGGGGCTGATCTCGGATTAGAAACAATCTCTTGATCCGTTTTACCTTTTCTCAACGAAAACGAGTTTTTCAACAGTCTGAATAACCTTAGTGTTTTTACTTTTCTCTTATTTAACTGGCAATTTAATCTTTTTAGCGTGGAATTTTGCAAATCAATTTTGAGGCAATTACATCCACACCTTTCTTTTCCTAAGCTTATACTTTTTAGGTATATGCTGATCTAGTAGCAAAGAAATATAATGCCAGTTGCATCTCTTTCTACATATTGTAACAATAAATCAAGGCAAGAGTCATAAACTTGGGATTTTCATTACAGTCAATGGGTGAACGTAAATTTCTTGGGTGTTTACTAAAGAATGTACTGAAAAAAAAATTATGAGACTGCTCAAAAATTAACCTAGTTAATCTTTCAGTACTCAAAATATATTTGATTGTTTCAGATTGGCGACATCTTTGCACATTGCAACGCATGACGAAACATGGACAGCGCAGGCAACAATACCACATTATATGATGAATACCTCAACCCTAGTGAACTGACTTTCCAAAGAGAGTTCATCGCCAAAGATACAGCAAGCAACATCACGTGGCCCATTGAAAAATGCATACAAAATCTCCTTATCGACGAAAAGACTGATGATATAATTAACCGCACATTTATGATTAACGGAACGTTATTAAGATGTTTAGACCACGCACCTATTATGACCAAAAGTACTGTTGTCAGAGCCAGCGTGCTCTCAGCTATGGCTATATTATCGTTGTTCGGTAATATAGCTACTATTGTAAGCTTAAAAAGAGGAAAGCGAAGTAGAGGGCGGGCAAGGCCTTCGTGGACTGCTATATACAGTTTGATATTTCAGTTGAGCATAGCGGATTTATTAGTGACAGTGTTTTGTATAGCAGGAGAAGCAGCGTGGTCTTTTACTGTTCAATGGTATGCTGGCAACATTGCTTGCAAGTTGTTCAAGTTTCTGCAAATGTTTGCTTTATATTTGAGTACGTTTATACTGGTTCTTATCGGAGTGGATAGGTGGCTTGCGGTGAAGTATCCAATGAAGAGTATGGCCACGGCGACGAGGAGTGGAAGACTAGTCATTATTGCCTGGGTGCTCAGTTTCTTATTAAGTATACCACAGGTTCGTATTCTAACTTACTTCTGTACTGCATTTTAATAGAGGCATATTAATTATCTATGTAAGCATATAGTTAAAATTAAAGTCCAAAACCACAGATTTGAAGTAACATAATTAATAACGTACTTTTGAGACGGAATCCAATGTATTTTCAACCATTCAATCAAAAACAAATTTCTGGCGACAAATATATTTGAAATGCTGAATTTGTTCAATTCGAATGGCAAACGATTCAACCGAACCACACATTCATCATAGTATACCTAAAACCATTGACTCAAGGAACAATAAATGGAAAATTCGCACAGCCAACAATTCTTCAACTTTACTCTAGTGTTAAATTGAATTGATCCAACCGCTTTGATATTAGACTCAGTTAAAGGAAAATTGCGGATGAAATGGATCACTGATGGAAAATATTCGATGAGTTTTTTTTGTTCTCCATAACGGCACGCGTAACTTTCAAAATGCATACAGATCCTACACGTGGAACGATTTTATTTGAAAGTAGTCAAGCTTGAATCTCGCTAACTCCCTAGATAGAAAAAAATATTAACTTAAAATTGATTCCATAATCGTACATCAATTTGAAATTGCTAAATAGACTGACACCATTCTTCTTTCATTAATTCTTCAGGCAAAGTGGTTTTATCTACACTCTCTTTTTACAACCGACCTGCCGGCTCTAGGAATTTGACCGGGCATTTTTAGTCTATATATCAACAAGAATGATCCAGTGACCTTGTTCAACATAGTTAAGCCTAAGCTTTTGTTGTTAAGCCATTTCTTGAAAAAAGAATAAAAGAAACTATTTGAGCGGGAAAACTGCCAAATTCTACCATTTTTGTTTCTACCGCAAAGGAAACATAATTGTGCCACGTTTTGCTGTAACAAACTTAGACTCTATCCTATTTTACCCTTAATAAGATGAACACAACGTTGTTAACGAAAATAGCCTTTTTTTACTAGAAAGTACTGTTTTATTTCATGTTTTAAAATAATCTAGAGGACGACCGCGCCTTCGCCCGCGTAACATGAATAGTCCCGTTGGTTAATGGTCCGCATTAACATGAAAAGACGTAGAAACAAAAGGCGGAATATATAATATACACATGTAGGTAAGTATACGAATTATTTAACTTACCTACATGGTATTATATGGATATTATAATTTTTCTCTGTGTAATTGGGAACGTCCTGTTAATGATTGTAGACAAAAGTGAAGTGGTTATTTTATGTATGTATAAAGATAAATCAAATAAAAAAAAAAAGAAAATGAACATACTAAGTAAATTTAATTTTTTTTCTCCCTTACACCGATGTTCTACCGGGATACAAAAAACAATATCTGGTAAAAAGTAAAATATAAAATTATAAATAAAATGGTGACCTTTAATTTATCAACCCACCAGTGATGAGTAAGTCGACTAAAACTTTTAATTGCTCTGAAATTGCAAAGTTAAATGTAAAAGCTCTTTTAACTTTTAACCCTTTAATGTATCTAGTGTACTTAGTGCTTTTAATAACCTTGTTGGGTATTAAGTTGGTTGAGGTAGGTTTCCGTTGTACACAGAGATATAAGATTTTATAGCTTAATAAAATGCTAAAAAGTTTGGGTTTAGCAGAAAAGTTTATTGCCGAAAGCTCTGCTCATGTTATGTAGTGCTTTAATGCAAAAACAGCAATTTTTTTTCAAGAGATACGCGTATTAAATATGTACATATATATTACCACGTCTGTTTTCCTTGCGGGTTAGATAGAGCGATCAGTCTTGAAAAGTCTGAAAGGTCACGGCAGCTGTATGGCTGACAGAAATAATTGAGATTAAAATAGTGACAGGTTGCTATGAGTAGCCTTTCGCCTATAAGAAAAATTCCAAAACATACCATAGGAAATATAAAAATATGTGATGTGAAAATAATTATGTTATTGAAAAGCAAATTAATATAAATGTGGAGCTCACTTTCGGTGTCATAATTTGTAGAAATAAGATGCGATAGTTAATAGAAATGGCATGCCAATAGAAAAATAACAAGTCAGCTAAATTTCCAACTTTAATGTTTCGCGTCAAAATACGTTAATAATATTTTCTTAAGAAAACATTTTATTTTATGCTAGTGAATTAATTTGATTTAAAATGGAGTACATTACTTGATTGATTTTAATGTGAATATGGATGATTTTGTATTTTGTATTTTCTCTTGTATTATGGGCCTATCAGTAGCCTGAAATAAATGGATTTTATTTATTTTATTTTATTCCCAAAATTTTATGATCTCATTTCCGAACAACAAATCGCTTTTAATTCCGAACAAGAGACTCATAACCATTTATAAATCTTCAGTATTGAGAAGAAAACAAACTAAATGTACATTACTTCGCTGTGGAAAACAAAAGATAAACGTCAACACATTCTTTATAAAACAAACAAATATTATAATATGAAGTGAAACCAAGCTTATAATTTTCTGAAAGCCTACTCAGAGATTATTTTAACACCTAATGTATGGAATTGTTGACAACACAAAAGAATTTTTTTTTGGTTACAACCGTACATACAAACATACTTTCTAAAAATTGAACAAAACTCTTCCGTTCATAGTTGCCGAAAGATGGTTGGTCAAACTTTCAGATGGGGCGCAAGAAGATATTTGTTCATTATTTTTGAGGTAGAAGATAATGACTTAACAGCTAAAATTGTAAAGCGCGCAAGCAGATTTTCTGAGTATTGGATCATAAATGCAACCTCTGACTCGACATCAGAGCCGCGGTTTCCTGTGGATTATCACATAGGCATGAGGAAAATATATGCGTTAATGCGGTTTCTCTTCTCATGCAGATCGTAAAAGTCAATCAAGGGGTGCTTTAAACTTTGGATTCTGTTATAAGGCGATGGAAGAATAACCTGTTTCTGTCCTTAGTTCTGAATCAAACTTCTATCATTAAACCATTCAGATAAATGTAGGGATTAAGACGTATAAATTTGTGGGACCTACTCGAATAACGAGCTTAACCTTGACCATTTCATAGGGGGAGAAATTTATAATTCAGTATATAGATATTCTAAAGCGACTCCCTTTTTTATTATAATGTCACAATGACAATGTTCTTTTTTAATTTCCCTTATTTAAAATGTGACGTGAAGATTTTTAGAAGAAATTCCACATTACAGTACCAATACCGGGTGACTTAAAATACCGGCCAAATTCTTTGAGAAAGTTTAGTTTAATGAATCTGATCGACTTTTCAAAGAAACCTGAAGCGGAAAATTGAAAAAATACTTTTCCCATCTCATACAAAAGCAATCATCCAATGCTACTTTGTATGTGATTAAAAATATTAAAGTTCTTAAAGGTTTGATTGTAAATCTGACCAAAGATCTAAGAGTGACCAACTGAATCTATTTATTTTTAAAAAAAATTAAGATTTTTTACATCTATTCGTATATATTATTAACTTACGCAATGACTTTGAGAGAGAAGGTATCTTAATTAGGGACAATACATTAACCGGCTTATTATGACAAAAATTTCATTAATTTTTATAGAATATTTTGGTAGAAAAACTGAATTGCGAACTTGATTTTTTTTCCAGAATGTTTATATGTTTAATTCTTATCAGACGTTTTTGCGTTTCATGTATCATGAAATTTAGCTTGTCTTTTGAAATATATCTTTCAATTTTAAATTTTGTATATATTAGTTTCTTTTGGACACAGAGTAACTCTTGTACTGAGAGGGAAAATATAAAATTGATATCAGGCCTGTCATTAGCAGATTGTGCTAGCGAAAGCGACGGTTGAAAGGATACTGTTTGCATCCGAGATTTGTAGGATGTTTTGAAAAATAAATGTACTAGTTGTTGCCCGGGACTTCGTCCGTTTGAAGTATATTATGAATTTCATGTTATTCCATTATCTAAGCTATTTTGCAAGAAAACCCTTTACTAAGTGTAGGATTAAGAAGGTACAAAATTAATGCACTGATTTATATACTCCATGAGTGCCTAATAATTATCACTTATTTTCATTTTATACGATTGAAAAATATTATATTTAAACATTTATGTTTTCTTATTTAGTAACTTACAATTTTAATATACCAAAAGTCCCAATGGCATACCAGTTACCTAGAAAAATATACGATATAAAGCAAAATTGCTCTGAAACGAAATGGACCTAATATATACAAAGTTGCAAGAAATAATATCCTTTGCTAAAGGCTGCTAAAGTAGGCATAAAGATTTTCTTTTGTCCAATATTGGACCAAGTTCACTACATCATTTTCACAGATTTACAATAGTAGTCTAACAACGTACAAATTCTTAACTAGTCTATTGCAATTATATGATTAATTGTGATAAAATACCACTGATTTATAAAAATATTTTTCCACTATTGGATCATCCGTGGCAAACTCTAAAAAGATTATTTATGATAAGGGATAATAGGGTAAAAATACACTTGAACAGGTATTCATTTAATTCAATCGTCCTCATCATAAAATAAATAAAACTCTATTTCTACCTGTGGAGTAAACCCAACCCGATTGGGTTTAGTTAGGTTTATTAGGTTAATCATACAGATGATATTAGATTATTGATCAGATAATTTGTATGCTTATTATAGGAAATATAATAACGGATATAGTTAAATAACTGTTAACGACTATACGTTACGTCCGAAACTATTAAATGGATTTCTCCGAAATCTGCAGACAGATCGTTGTTATTAACAATTTTATTTAAACTTTATGCACGTAAAATGGTACAACTAATGCCATGGCTGAAATGCCATAATGCACAAGGGGACTTTATGCCATAAGGCATTCTCTGCCAGTCAATCCTCAGCAGGCAATGAAATTTTTTATTAATCTTTCTACAGAATATAACTAAGACGTTACATGCATTCAAAAGAGCGAAAATATAATTTCTCACCTATTGAATACAGGTTTAATGCAAATCTGAAGGACCTACCAAGTAACTCGTTTACCAAGTTACTTCCGTAAGAAAGGACCAAAAAGTTGACAATTTTAACTTTGATAACTTACCTTTCCAATATTTTAGAAACTTCTGTAACTTTTTCTAAGCGTGGTTATCGCCTTTCTTAATAAAATTGTTGAAAACTTCTCCACTTTGGTATTGGATGTCGTTGTAAGTGACATAATTGGTCACCAATTTATTTTATCTGCCTAGTTCTTTTAGAAAAGTTAAGTTTTTCTCGTCTACTTTTGACTATCGCGAGCAGAATTTAAAGTGAATCTGTTGTTATCCCTAATATAACTCAAATACTGCTCGACCAGTCTAAATTAGGGACAGGTGTAGATTAAATTATCAGAAGTAACATAGGTAACAAAAATGGAGCCATAAACATTGAAAATGTTTATTTTTTATATCCTCCTAGGATTTTTCCTTGGCTAGAAATGATCCTACTGGGCGACAAGTCCGCCTTTGTGTAGGTTCTTTCATATTCCTTTTTGTAACAAACTGTAAAGATTTTACTCACATACTTGTACTTGTTTCAGATCGTAGTATTCCGAGTGGTAAAAGGCCCATTTATCGAGGATTTCTACCAGTGTGTTACATATGGCTTTTATACCGAGAGGTGGCAGGAGCAAGCGTATACGACGCTATCACTTATATTCATGTTTATACTGCCTCTAGTGATACTGGTCTCGACGTATGTTTCTACTGTTCGGACTATTGCAAGTAAGCTTATCATTAATTAATTAATAAATTGTTTATATTTTATTATTTTTTTATTGTATAAACAATGTTATTACAGTTTTAATGCATTATCTATTATTCAACTAGTTTTTAACACAAATCATAGCAAAAATAATTGATTAAGTTTTGAATCAATAGGTATATGGATTTTACAATTTATCAATAGACTTTATCTCGTCAATTTCTCTACCAGCGGAAATTCCGAGAAATCTTCTCGTAGGAACCTACATTGCAAAATCGAACCCAGCGGTTTGGATTCTGCGTTGAAAAGTCAGTCAGTTATTGCGGATTACTCAGAAATCTCCGGACCCTGTCTTAGTGCAACCCAAAACGCTATAAGCCACATAAGAAACCTTTGCGCCTAATTTCAAAATTACTAGACCTAGCAGTTAAGGCTGTGCGTCGATATGTTGGTTAGTGTCCTTTTCTGTATGTTTCGATAGTTTAGTGTAGTTTAGTTTATTAACAGTCTCACTTTGAAATCTCTCCTCATATAATTCAAATTAAAACTAGCAGTAATAAATTGAGAAATGCAAAATTGAATACGAAAATCTTTTATGATCGCTATATATTGTTTATACAAGTGTTGTTTTATGTAGTTTGTGTCATCCACTTGTTTTTACAGTCATTAGCATGTTGTTGGTTTTTAAATAAAAGGCAACATTTACAGTAATTCAATTGTTATTTCAAATGAAACTGGTTTTGCTCTGACTGTTTTTCCATTATCCCAGCGTATCTATTATAGGTATACGTTTATCATATATGGCAAAATTTTATTTACTATATGTTCCACAAATCCATGTTACAGTTTGACTGTAGAATCATATGGGGATTTACCAAAATTTAGTAGTTTTTGTCTGAATACGATCATATAATACTGTCATACGATCACGTCTTTATCCCTTACGGGGTAGACAGAGCCAACAGTCTTGAAAAGACTGATAGGCCACGTTCAGCTATTTGGCTTAATGATAGAATTGAGATTCAAATAGTGACGGGTTGCTAGCCCAGCGCCTAGAAGAAGAATCCCAAGTTTATAAGCCTATCCCTTAGTCGCCTTTTACGACATCCATGGGAACGAGATGGAGTGGTCCTATGCGTATGTTTTATCATGAATTTTTCCCTCATTGATACGAATAAGCTTCAAAGCGCTTAAATAACGGCTTAATTTACAAAGCGGTTAGCCGTTAGAACGGCTTCGTAACTTTCATACTATACGTACGTAACGTCATCTGGCGACCGCAAACATTTGCGAATGGTTTACAGCGCATTGATTTGGTCATTATTGCCTTCCTATTTTATGATTACAGAAATAAAGGGTCACTTAATAAATTTTGTGGCGAACCAACAAAGAGTGTCTCTATCCCTTATAGTAGGAAAGACAGTAGGGCTAATTGTTATAAGATACAAAAGCTACGCTGAGGCAGTTTCTTGAAAAAATCTTAAAATATGAAGTAAGAATTTCGATTCTTCAATATTTTTTGAGATTTAAACCACCATTTTACACCTGCTTGCATTATTTCATGGCCATACATTTGCTGTCCGTCATTCTTCCATTTGAATTTCAATATTAAAATCAACTTTACGTACTAAATTTATATCATTTGGGCTAGCTGTGCAGTCGTAAAAAATGACTGATTTTGATGACGCATTTTAAATATATTTTCATTGCATGGTAATTTCAAAAGTGTTGTGGCCAAAAGTATTAAAAAGGCTACATTTAGTTAGATAGCCTTATAATGGACTTGAGATTTAGTTTTTTCCAGTTGATTCTTACTATCTTCCTGAGAAGAGAAGTAGGTAGCTGGCCTACTGTATTTTAATAAACAACCGGCATGAAAACAATTTAATGGTGTAATCAAGATAATAAGATGGGTCTAGCCCTGATTTAGGACTGTAAAGACTCGGTGAACTTAGTATTAAAACTATGCGCCCATGTGCGGAACTTTCTCAATTTCGCTAACAGTTCAAGTAGCCACACAAAACAAGTTATATAACTACTTTGTGATTGAACTTCTTATATCACTTGCTTCTACTTACAAGTATTATAGAGTTTTTAGTTCTTTTTTTGATTTTCACTCTTAATCAGACTATAATCTAATAGTAACCACGTGCATAGCTCGACAGTAAGTTAAACCAAAATTCTATTCTATTAACGCTGCGTAAGAAGTATGTTAAATACATATGTTAAATAAATTTCTACTGCGCATCCCTGTAGTGTCAAATTCTATGGCCAACTGATATGCCGGCTGCTGTACCTACATACATATTTTTACGTTTTGTTCAGCTTGAGTCGACAGTTATTTAGGATGTGATTGCATCATAACTTGTACCTAAATATTGTTTACAAAGCATAAAGTAAATGTTCCTTTATACCATAGTTTGACTGTATTTATGGATAGTACATAATAAATAATTAATCTAAAAAAAAAAGATACTTTATTATCTATTCCGTAAGAATCGGTAAGCGCTCGTTTTCACTTTGACTTTGATGTCGTTTGAAAATCTTTTAATGATAATTCTATCTTTAACCCTTTAATTCGCAGCGTTAGATATACATAACACACACATTTCGAAAATTCTACCTTCAAAACAATATCGATTCTACAGCGGTTTTTTCGATAAGTTAGTTAAAGACATCACTACCCACCCATAGCAAAATATAAAACGTTATTAAGTTGTAAATTTTGAAATTGAGGTACAAAATAGCGTCCCGACCACGAACTGCTCCCGCGCACATGGTAAGAAATATTATTTTTATTTAATTAAAAGCATGATTTTTCGTTATATTTTACATTAAATATGTTTTTATGTTTGCATTCTACAATTATTAGTACAAAATATTACTAACAAAGTCATTTTGTGTTTTCTATAACATGTAAAAGTGGAATGTTAGCTACAATTAACATTGCGAAGCTAACGGTGATTGAGGCGAAGTTACGAATGTTAACAATAACTAACATTGCGAAATGATGAGCAATGTATTTAGGCTTTTTTATTTAAATAACCATGGTGTTGGAGGGTGTTTGCATGAATGGTGGCTTGATTTTGTTCTAGCATAAGTTGCGCTTAGAGCGTGTGAAGAAGATTCTGGTCCTCATCTCTCTGGATAGCAGTATATCAGACGGTGACAAAGAGATAGTAAAAGACGAAACTGTTTATAGTTCTGCACTTCCCTCTCTAGATTCCTCTTTGGAACGTCTGAATATTATAGACGAGTCACATGATGATACGCTTTTGCCTGAAGACGTGATACCATCCACTCCGTCTATTTCCGAAGTTCTCGCATCACATAATTTACCACAAGATTTGCCTGCCATTCAATCAATATCATCTGTCTTGTCGGTTCCACCAACTCCTGAAGCTTCAAGTGTGCCCAAGATCACTCGTTCAAGAAAGAGACCTTTACCAACCTTGTTGATAAAAAAAAGACAGCATTCATTAAAAAAAACCTTTGAATTTTGAATGGGAAGGCGGCAGATTTAAATAAACTGCAATTTTGGATGAAATAACTTTTATTAAATTTGGCTCTGAATCAAAGTCGCCATCTGAATACTATTTCGATTTCTTTAATGAAGATGTTATAAAAATAATTATAGAAAACACAAATTTATATGCCGTTCAAAAATTTCTAAAAAGTTTCAATTTCAATTTGAGTTTAAAGCGTTACGAACAGATACGTCAATTTTTACACTTTGTCGACAATACCCAACCAAATGATGATCGTTATTTCAAAGTTCGGCCGATTTTTGAAGTAATACGTCTAAACTGTCTTAAAATAGAAGAAGAACATTGGTACAGTGTTGATGAAATGATGGTGCCCTATAAAGGAACCAGAGCAAAAAAGCAAAGAAGTGGGGTTTTAAAATATTTGTCAGGGCAGAAGTATCTGGTAAGTAAAAAAAATCAAAAGCCGACGGGACCGAGGCCTTCTGATGCAATTCGCCGTGACCACGTGGGTCACATGCCTGACTTCATAGCAACTCCAGGCAAAAGCTAATTTTGTAAGAATGGTATGACAACTGTTATATGTTCTAAATGTTATTTGAGATTATGTTTTGAGAAAAAATGCAACTGTTTTAAAAATTTTCATGATCAATAATATTTTTTGGTTCATGACAGTTTTTAAAAGAGTTCCATTAAACCATTCTATATTTTTGAAGATATAATAATAATAAATGTTTAAAAAAAATCAATAGAAATTTTATTTTTATTTTCCTGTAGCTTTCGCATTGTTAAAAATACATAACGGTATTTTTGAACACTTAAATGCTGGCCACTTCGTAATGTTACGTATTTTAAACATCCATTTATTAAAAAAATATATATAATTAAATTTTTTAAATATTTTTTAGATTTTGTATATTACATTACTAAATCAAATAATTAAAAAAATATAACAATTTTTAATACAATTCTTGTTGCGAACTAAAGGGTTAAGGATGAAACACTTTTTCCTGCAAATATTTTAGTTAAATCAATGAAAATTCTACGTAACTGACTCAAGGCGCAATATTTGTTGGAATGAGCAATTATCTAAAATTCTTAGATTTAAAAATAATTTCTGCCTTCATATTCAGGCTTATTCTTGAAAATGATTTGGGTATTGCCTATATTTGCTCATATCAATAGAAAAAAATACAATCAGGGTTTGTGAATAAAACCCCAACAAAATCCTCTCAAAATTCTACAAGGAAATTTACCCTTACAATGGCCCGCTAAGGAATTTTACCATGCGATTATAATAACCATTCACAAAATTACGAAGTTTTCAGTACCCTAATTTTGATGAAAATACACGAGTGTATATTTCCACCTCTTCTTATTATTTCTTATATAGGCGTTTTACGCAAACAGGACTTAAACTTATGTAATGTGTTCCGTGGAGTATTAAAGAAACGGTATCTGAAAACATTGAAGAAATATTTTTTGGTTTACCAATATCGTTAATGGCATAATTTTTTCATTCTTTCATTCATCTCTTTGCATGTTTAGAATTCTGAGTTCGCTAATTATGTCATTCTCGATATGAAACGAGTACATGACCAATTTCAATTTTATATGGCAAAGAAATAAAATAAATAAAGGTTTTCAATGTTATTGCATAAGGTCAAAAATTATCCGTCCTTATGTTTTCCGATAGATGCCACTTGTAAAGTTGTACTAAATCTCAAGCGGTGAACTAGATGAAAATCAATCGACTAAATTTTTTTTTAATTTTCTTTGCAGAGAGCGAGAAAGTCTTTCAGCCAGAAGTTATTCGCCAGGAGAAGTATTTAACGCCAGACATGAACAGGCGCAGGCTGATCGACCGAGCCAAAATGAAGTCTTTGAGAATGTCCGTCGTTATAGTCGCCGCGTTCATAGTTTGGTGGACGCCGTATTATATTATGATGATAATATTTAACTTTCTGGATCCAGATAAAGACGTAAGTTATTTTTTTAAGAAGTCTTGAAGCTTATTTCACTTATATTAGTGGTGTACGTATGCTGATGTTCGGGAATATGGTTGCAATGTTCAAGAGAAACTAGTGAGTACAGCTCACGAAAGTCCGGGTTTATTAATTTTACAGAAGTACAGTACAACTCACAATATTACGTATAGTTAAACTAATATAATATTTATGCTATTTGCATTCCCATATCTCTAGACGTGCGGGGAACGACTGACGAACGACGACTCTACTGCCCACACTTCAAATGTACCGAACATTTGAAGCGTCAGCTTAAAGTCCCTACAGTGGAAATGGATGGAAGGAGAAGATGGAACGATGGAAAGAGTTTCTGCATATGTCCGTTAGGATAATATATGATGTATAATGATTTTTGACTCGTGGTGGGTTTTGGAAATGGGTGGACCATTTTGTACCTTCTTCAATGTTGGATTAGCAGCAAAGAAAACCAGAGTACACACATAGCTAGCACACGCTTATTACTTCTCCGAAGTCGCGGGCATAACTAGCATATTACTTAAAAATTGGGTATTTTAAAACATAGACTTGCCATAATCGAGATTCTAAAAAGCAAATTTATGTTATGCTTAATTTTTATTTCGTGTTCTCGAAATAATCGTCTCGAGCTTTCTCGTCACGTAAACCTTGATCCATTTTGGATCACTGAGCTAGGCAATAAGTAAGTTAGTCATGCCTTGCTTCCCAAAAAGCAATCCCCAATATCGGCCTAAAGTATGACGTGTCAAATTTTGATCATAAGCGCTATATAAGCATAAAAATATATTACTTTTCTTTGGCATATATTTTAAGGATTTGATTAAAAAATATCAGTTTTATCGTAAGCTTATACAGAATGGTCAAAAAATATTAAACTGTTGTTTAAATTGCATTTCTATGAGGAAAGATTGAGAACAGCCAATATCAGTTTGTCTGTTTAATGATGAGATTTAATCTTCATTTTTTCCCATTCCCTATGACTATTCAAATTTGGTAAATCTGCTTTTTCATGTTTTAGCATGCAAACCACGTTGATAGTATGATGTGTACCTGTGAGATCAAGAAGTCTGAACGCCAACACCTTTTTACAAACGTACATAGCACTTCTTATTATCTTATTGTAGTACGTTTGCATACTTGCATTATTGCGTATTATATTTACACGATATATATTTTCATGTAACCTCGTTGGTAAAAGAATTTTGACCATATCTCCAACTAAAGAACCTATTTTTATCTGTATACTAAGCATACTCTGCAAAATCGTACTTCAAATTTTGCACTTGACAATTTTTTCATCTTACCACCAAATTACTCTGATGAATAAATTTATAAGCCTTTGTCCACTTCACAGATCTAAATTATGTAAACAACATTGTTAACGAATAATTTAACTAGGTAGGCCATGAAACTTTTCTAACTGGGTACAAAAATAACGACTCCGCCAAGTTTCACCCCTAATGGAATGTTAATGAGATAAGTGAGGTCCCATAAGGTCTGGTTATGTCGGGCCATTATTTTTATCTGGACTTTGAATTACGGAGAAAATTTTTAATAAATTGTGGGTAATTTTTATATTGAACCGCTTGAAAATAAAAAGCCCTGATGATGCCTTCATTTCTTTCCAGAAATCCTAGTTTTATCCTAGTATTTTAGTTATGTTTATAGTGTTCGTTTTATTGTACAAGCGTATTTTATCCTTAGATTTTGTACGGATGATAAGTTGGTCACAAAAATGATGTGATTAACTACTTAGATTTCACGATTTAGACTGAATTGCTAAGAAAAACCTCATGAGGTCAAACATTTAGTTATATCTTCTTCACACACGCATACATATCACGTCTTAACCTTTTTGGGATAGACAGAGCTAATAGTCTCAAAAATAGAAGGCCAAACAAGACAGCTTAACCGAGTAGGTTAGTAAAATGTATGCACTGATTTTATTAGTTAAAATATATTTCTTTCATGAAAACAAAAGGTACCCAGTAATAATTTGGTAATAAAGAAGCTGTTTAAATTTAACATAGAATATTTGAGTCGGAAAAGCATAACTTAAGAATATTAACTGCCCCAATTTCTGTACAATGGAACCAGCGACAAAACCTTTAGCGAGTATAATTTGAATGCCCATTCTGACTGAAAACTTTCTGAATTATGTGATGTAAACAAAAGTTAGGATTCCTAAGAGACTCTTTTTATAAGAAATCACATAACTATTCATAACATATTATACAAAATAATGCCTTTATCTCTAACGGGGTAGAAAAAGCTAAAAATTTCTTTGGATTTGTCATCATCATCTTCATCGAACAAGGAATTCCCACGAGATAGAACAATAAACGAGATTTTTAATTTTACACGGGGAGAGCTTCGTCCCTAGTACATTTTTACTATAACTAAATTAATACATATAGTTATTTAAAGTATAATATTGACGGGAAACTATTTTCACCGTAATTTTATTTTTAACATTCAATGAATGGAATAGTCTAAAAAGATAACGGTTGATAAAATAGGGTATTTAAAACTTTCGCATTTCGTTATACTATTTACAAATAATATAGGTATTAATCGCGCACTTTTATTATCTCGGACGTTGAATCATGTTACAATGATCCGTGGTCACCGATGTACATAAGAAGCGTTACTATTGGCTTTTGGCCTGTCCCTTGATTGAGTTATATAATCTGATAGTAAGAGGAGTATCTGGCACACACTATGTTTATTCTTCGCTGCTAGGCGAGGCATAGAAACTTAAAAAAGGGTTCCCCTATTAAATTTATTTTTATTTCCAGCAAAGTGAAGAGCTGCTATCCGGGATTTTCTTCTTTGGGATGTCCAACAGTCTAGTCAATCCAGTAATATATGGCGCTTTTCACTTATGGCCCAGGAAAAAGCCTTCCAGGCATAGTGACAGGTAAGACATAGGTTGGTTCAACCCTAACAGTTCGTATATAAGTAACACCGAATTCTACTTTGGAAGATATATTAATAGATTAAGGAAAAGAATATGACGTCATTATATTGTTTCCTCCTACGATTTTATTCTTTTCAAGTTGAGATTGCCATGATTACAAGAACTTAGTAACTAATACAACACTTATTGAATAGATCTTTTTTATCTTATTATTTAGGTCTTAATGATGCCAGTGATATCCCCAGATTGTAACAGTTGGCTAGTTGATTAGCCTAAATAAATTAGTACTTAAAATTATTACGTCTAGATCAATTAATATTATATAGTTTCTAATCTACGCCGCTTCAAGGTTTCTGACGTGATATAAATCACTACGACAGATGGCGACTGGGACCAAGCTTACTATAGCATACTAAAGCACGAAATTATCTTAATTAAATTAAATCTACGACAATGAAAATGTTCTTTACAATTTCTTTTAAATCTTTACTTATTAAAACTACTATTGTGAATGATTTTTACTACTGAATTTGAATCAATAACCTCAAAGTTAAGCAAATGCCTTAACTATTTGAGCAGGTCTTTAAATGAAAATCTCTTGCATCTTATCTTTTTAATAGGACTTAATGTTAAAAACGTGTTAAGAAGTATTCCAAGCAGATTAATGTTAGAAGGCATTCGACCGATATATCCGACGATACCGATATTTTAGGAGACAAAATAGAAAAGTTTAGTTACATACTAAAGTCCGAAGGACTGAATCGAATCCCGGCCAGGCAGGGTGAGAAACGATTTTTTTATAAATAAATATATATAGGACAAATTAAACAGATTGAGTTAGCCTCGAAGTAAGGTCGAGACTTGTGTTACGAGATACTAACGATACTATATTTTATAATAACTACTTATATAGATAAACATCCAAGACCCAGGCCAATAAGAAAAAGTTCTTTTGTCATCATGCCCTGGCCGGGATTCGAACCCGGGACCTCCGGTGTCACAGACAACAAGCATACTACCGCTGCGCCACGGAGGCCGCATAAATTTTATATAAATAAATGCATGTTTATGTATATAAAATTTATCATAAAATATTGTATCTCATAACACAAGTTTCGAACTGACTTCAAAGCTATCTCAGTCTGTGTAATTTGTCCATATGTAAATAACAAACTAAGTTCATGTCAACAAAACACTAGAAAGTCATAGATTACATCATTTCATTGCTCATATTTTGTAGTAGTAAAAATGCTCAGCGCCATTAGGATTCCTCAGGGACCACCATTAGGGACCCGTAAATAGGTAAGTAGATACTGTAATGTACGGGATACTATTATAATGTTCCACTTGGCGCCAACATAGTAGAACCTATAATGTACCAGTTATAAGCCATAAAAAAAGCAAGGTCATATATTATAATTCGAAGGTCGAAAAAGAAAATCTTTGTCAATTTTAATAAAATTTACTAGGTAATTCATGAATCAAGTTACAACCTCCATAAAAAAAAATTTAAACACGCTTAGCGATAAATGATAATTAATGTCTGCAAAGGAGTATTTTGCACGCATTTATTTACACTAATAATAAACTTGTGTCACTATTTGAATCGAATGACTAAACGTGACCACTCAGTCTTTTTAAGACTGTTTGCACTGTTTACTCCATTAGGGATGGATACTTTATTATATGTTTGTGTAATAAAATTTTTAATATTATAGAATCTAAAAACTTAAATTGTTCTTGGTCTTAAAGGAATAAACTCTTGACCCTTTTTCAGTCACGTGCAGGGCCATATCTACACGGATATGCTGTCAAGAATCCTCGGAATTTGGGTCAATTTTGTCTTATTATTTCTGTATTTACATTTTATATAATGTGAAAACCTAATATTTTTTAATAAGAAATGATCTCTTTACTGGTCTCAGCCACCTTCGCACCACATAAACATTCATAATTAGACAGTGCCTCAATGTGCAGATATCATGATGGCCTGTCTTACCGTAAGAGCATCGGTTGGCGATCAAACTAATGTACGTAGCTCTTAAAAGAGTTCATGGTTAGTGTAGAATCCGAACACGTGGACAACGTGTTCGGACAACAACAAACTCAACTTAAAAGTGAACGGCTATGTAATATAGAATATTTCCATATTCACAACCTAATAATTTCGGACGCTTTCCGTTGACCTAGAATAGTAAAAAGAAATAAATTCTCATTGTACTTACAGCCGTATCTATAAGTTAAAATCACCCTTCCCTTCTTCCTTGGTTATCACTTAGCTTAAGGACACTATAACCTCCATAAAATTGCAGTTGTTCCGTTCCGATACCTTTCGATTTGTGCACTTTTATTTATTGTAATTTAATATTTCATTTATTGTATTTTTCTTTTCTTAAGAATAAAAACATATTATTGTCCTTTATTTTTTATAGTTAAGTGTGGGATCATCGCCATTATATAAAAAAAACCATGTGATCATTGTTTAAAATTTGTGTATGTTTGTTATTCTTTAACTGAAGAAGTGCTTCCCGGACTTGGGTGATTCTACCTTCTTATATGGTTATGGTTATATATATATTATGTTTTTAGCCCGCATCGTGTAAAGTACTTTAGGGTACTCTTAAAAATACAAGAATAAAGGTTATATACCGAATTTAATACTATATATACGTGAAAAATTTAATAAAAATCGGTTTTGTGGTTTAACTGTGAAGAGGTAACGAACAAGTAAACAAACTTTCGCATTTATAATGTGAGGCGGAATTCGTTGGAATTGCATACATCAACATAAGACGTGGCCATTATACATGCCAATGAAGCCGTGGGCGGGAGCTGCTTAGGGTATTTATTTGTACCTATATTTATATTATACCTAGAATGAGCGTACGCTATCTTAGCTTGCACTCCCTTCAGATACCCCTCTCTTACCGCACCAATAGCTACTTTACCATGTTACTGATATTAAAACCACATTATTTGGAGAATTCAGATATAATCGCTATTTTATGAGCACAATATAAGTTCCACCCTTCATGACTTGCTCATATAAAGCGATCGTTAAAGACAAAGTTGGAGAATATTTTGAATACATTAATCAAGATGAAAATTTTATGAATGACATACTCAAGGTGGAATTATTTCTAAATTGAAAGTCCTCTCATCGATTGCATTCTTGGCTCCCTCTTCTTCTTACATTTAAGACCTAACGCGTAAAACGTAACGTTAACGTATATGGGTGCAGTTAACTGGAGCGTCCTCTATTAACTTCCTTTCTCTGTTTTTTTTTATTTGTATATATGTTGAAGTACCTTTAATTTGCCTAAGCTATTCATATTTAGAACATAATGTAAGCTATATTTTCTTCAAACTGAGTTTGATGTTATACATATAAGTATGTGATTGTTACACCAGTTCACTGTTAGACCGAATTTCAATTAAACTTGGTAAGATAAGTTGTTATTAAAAAAGAAAAACACAAAACCTTAAGGTTATCCTGTTAATAAAAAATGTTCAACCCTTGTTATAATTTCAGGTAAAACAAAGGGACCGAAGTAATGTTGGGTTTTATAATAATTAAGACAAAACCCAAAGTCATTACGGTTACCCGAAAGAAATATTACTTTTGTAGCATATTTTGTTGATAGATAATGAAATAAATAATAATACTACTCTGTCAAGAAAGTAGCAGGAAAAGATCAATAATACACAAACTGTTTGTTATTCATCCAAATTTATTTTATCACCTTCAAAATATGCTCCTTTAGAAACGATACAATTACGCCAACGAATAATCCAATCATCAAAACATTTTTTAAACGCTGTTTCCGGAATTGAGGTCAGTTCTCGCCGCGAATTCTCTTTTATGTCTTCTACCGATTGAAAACGGGTGCCACGAAGTGGTAATTTGAGTTTAGGAAAAAGAAAAAAGTCGGCTGGAGCCATATCTGGTGAATATGGTGGTTGCTCGATGGTATTTGTTGAGTGTTTGGTTAAAAATTCGTTCACAATGATGGCCTTGTGCGAAGGTGCATTATCATGGTGCAAAATCCAAGAATTTTTCTTTCCACAAATCTGGCCTTTTTCGTCGGATTTGCTCTCTTAAACGCCGCATAACACTCAAATAATATTCCTTATTTACCGTTTGACCTTCCGGCAAGAATTCCGAGTGCACAACACCGCGATAGTCAAAGAAAACAGTCAACATGACTTTGACTTTTGAACGACTTTGGCGTGGTTTTTTCGATTTCGGTTCAGTTGGAAGGCGCCACTCCGAAGCTTGTTGACTAGTTTGCATGTCAAACTCGTAAACCCACGTCTCGTCACCAGTAACAATGCGTTTCATGAATGTTGGGTCGGAATTGACTCGTTCTAGCATGTCCTCAGCGACTCTCATGCGATTGAGTTTTTGAAAAAAATTCAGGTCTTTTGGGACTAGCCGAGCGGCAACATGTTTCATACCCAAATTATTAGTTAAAATGGTACGGATCGACTCGTCAGATACAGAAAGTTCGGTGGCTATCTCTCTCAAAGTTGAATGAGGATTTTCAGTCACTATTTCCTTCACTTTTGCGATGTTAACTTCAGTTGCAGACGTTGATGGCCTACCAGAGCGAGGCAAATCTTCCATCACATCTCGACCGCTTTTGAACGCTTTGTACCACTCATAAGCACGAGTTTTTGATAAAGTCGATTCACCGTAAGCCTTCTGTAACATTTTCAGTGACTCCGAACACGATATTCCATTGGCAATGCAAAATTTAAGACAAACTCTTTGTTCGATGTTTTTATCCATTATGAAATTAGCAATACACACTAGATATGATATAACTAAAAATAGCACTGTATTTAATGTAAACAACAGATGCAACTCAAACTCCGCGCCAAAATGGAAAACAGTTGTGCCAATCTAACAACAACAAAAAAAACAAAAATTTGAATTTGGAACCATAAATAAATAATCCATTCCCGATACTTTTCTGACTGAATGTAAGTAAAAAATATTTTTACTGTAAATTGTAATGAGAGAGATAAAATACTTTTTTACAAATTTATTAAAATCAGTTTAGTAGTCATAAACAAATTTAAATACCATAATGAAGTCGACCTATCCTTAAATAGTTTTAACTAAAGGTTTATTTATTTATATATGTTAATGAAATTCAACCCGCGTAGCCTCAAATATATTAAAATGACCAAGCCACGCATATCTTAACTTTACATCTGTGATACACACGTCCCTTATATTGCATATAAATATTATTTAAGTGCATATTTTATAATCTTTTCTCGGAAATTAGGCTATGTACAGCTACATAATATATACCATTCTAGGTAGATATCATCGCACTTTATATATATATAAGTATATTGCATACGAAGTTGTTGTAATGTACAACTGTGTACCTTACAATATACGAGTACACATATACATACATAATCACGTCTATTTCCCTTGCGGGGTAGATAGAGCCAACAGTATTAAAATACTAATAGGTCACGTTATTTGGCTTAATAATAGAATTGAGATTCATATAGTGAAAGGTTCCTAAGAAAGTTTATTAGTCTATACCTTACTGCAATATATACGAGATTTTATAACAAGAAACATAATGTACCTACCTATTCTATTTTAGACATGTCGTTGTCACCTTATTTGTTTTAAAATTGTTTAAATGTTGGAGTAGTAAACAATTATTATTTTCTTTACAGGGAATCTGGTGGCAACCACGCATCACTTCTCCGTCGTGGTGACCACACGTCATCAGTGAGATTGACCACGATAAGGTCCTTACGGTCGTCGGCAAAATATTCCAATGGACATAACGTTAGTCTGTTATAACGAGGAAGGTTTTCTAACGCGCAAGCACGAACATTCCGTGAAAAAGAACCAAGCCATTTCACAAGTAAACAAATGGATTGTGTTGTGTGTATGGACACTAAATCCTGTGACTATGTAGATATGTACGTTTAAACTGTGTTTGTTTATAAGAAGTGCAAAAAAAACGTGTTATAATTTTTCGGGTATATTATGTTCTTTGTCATACTGTCACTTGATGTTCGAAATGTTCTCTTAGTTTTTGATTGCAATGCAATGTGTCATAAGTTGTACATACCTTTTATTGTTCCATATTTATGTAAATACTTATATTTTTTAGTTTGATCACCACTGTAATATTTTGTATTAGACTCAATGGTTAAACTGGTAGTTAATGCTTCTAGCATTAAGTCCGCCTATTGTGCGTTGTATAAATGTATTTTGTAAATAAAAATTACTCACACCAATAACAAATTAATAGTTAAAATTACATTGGTTTCAGTTTTATAAAAAAAATATTTTCAAATTTAAAGTATATCCAATTCTTGTTTAAAAAAAATGATTTTCTGGAAATCAACTTTTCGTTAAGTTATATAGATTTTTTACCACATTCAGTTATAATAACTGAATGTGGTAAACAAATTATATTTGATGATATTATAATAACATATTAAATTATGTATAAATGCATTTATCATATTTTAAATCTAAATTTCAATAAAATAGTGAAGTTATCGCAACTTAAATATAATGCAAATATTAAGTGCGTAATCATACCCGGTATTAATGTACATTCTCGTATTAATATAGCAACGAATTTTTATGTGCAATGTAAATAAATAACGAGATTAGTAGTATTATTAAAATTTTTCATAAATTAAGTTGTTTTATTAATTTTCCTTTTCAATTCATATACTAGGTATGTACTTACATATGTACTGTTATGATAAAGAAAAAAAAATATATTTTGATTTTTATAATCAAAAACTCCCGAACCGATTTTTAAGAATTTTGGCGGAAATAAACCTTAAATAACGAAGGCGTAGATTGCAGTAATTAATCAAGCAAACATATATCTAAAAAAAAATTAAATTTTTTTACTTGAAAAATACTTTTAAGAAATTTTCAATAGGGTTTCACGGTTCAGTCATAACTTGGTGTTTTGTGTTGTTTAGTTTTAATATTTTATGCTTAGGGTAATGGAAGTGTAACCATGGTCCAATGTCGGTCAGGTTTCCCCGAAAATTTGCGGGAGTCAGACGGAAGACGCTGTATTATTTTTTATTTATTATTAAACTTAGATATTTTTACATTACATACATTTAACTGCTACAGTGTAACAAAAACCATAATATGTAGGTTTGAACGTACTGTAAAATACCTAAACCTGTATGTATACCTAAACCTGATTTATACAGAATTTTGATCTCAGGCGGACCCCGGGCTCCTTTCTAGAGAGTTAAAGTAAAAATATAACAGTTATATGTCACAAGAATGCGTCTATACGATATGACGACAATAGTAATTGATTCTAATGTGTATTAAAATGTGCATGTATACGTTTCCATAACAAACTCCATCTCACATACATAAATGGGTGTGACAAAATCCAATTCTGAAAGTAATCTTTTAGTTGAAAAATCGATATCACCTTATTTCCAAAGCTCAGGAAGTAAGGTGAAAACCACACATTCAAGTTAATGGAATAGACACTGGCAACATTTTCATTTATTTCGTGTAATCCCAAAGCTAGGACTGTGAAAATATGCTATTATACCTATTTTTTCCCCGTTTATTTTTTAAGAATAGTATGAGAACATGACAAAAGAAAATACCAGACATTTAAAAGATTCCTGTAGGCCTTACTATTATCATAAATTGATGTTAAGACTACTACTATTGACGAGTTTAGATGAAGACAGTGACGAATGATGATGATGCGAAATACGTATTGAGATATACTCTTGGGTAACCATACAAAAATTGTTATAATAGAAAGTGTAAGTGCGTTTGTTGCTCTTTCATACAAATATCGAACGTGGATAAAATCTTACAATAATTTACTATACCTAGTTTTCAAATAGGCATATCAAAATTCAACAATTAATTTTTCTGGTATACATATGTACATACATATAATCATGTCTATATCCCTTGCGAAGTAGACAGAGCCAACAGTTTTGAAGTTTTTCTGTTTTTCTGGTATATATTTTAATATGGCGGAAGACAGGAGAGTGTACATTTTATTCATATATCTATAGCATCGAAAATTTAAAAGAAAAGACAATATTGCTTCGTAACTAAACGGAATAAGATTTTAAATAAAAAAGCACTGATGTAAAAAGACTTTTGTCTTTGATTTACAAAGGAAATTCTAATTAAACAAACCTTTCATTTAAATTGAATTCACCTTCCGACTGCGGTTGGATATGGACAAAGGTTCGATTTAATTTCAGAATTAATTACGCTGTAATTCGTTTAGAAATTATCGTAATGCAGTTGGATAAAACTTAAAAAGTCCTACTTTGTCTTACTATTATAGGAGAGTAAGTTTGTGAGCAAGAGTAGTGCTGACCCACAATAAGACTTGGCCACTTATAAAAGTTTTCCATTAAAATGTCTACACATCAATAGCAACATTGTTTGAATATTATTGGCACGTGCACGTTGAAATATATTTCAGCCAATGCGTTAAAATTTTACTTTCCCATATGTACTTACACCGATTAGTCGAATAACCAATTGTATGTGGAAAAATTCTTTCACCTTTTTTCTACCTACTCAGTGTCATCGTTCAAACGTGCTGTGAAAATTTCCGGGACCAATAAAAATTCACTCTGTACTTTTGTAATAAGAATAAGTATGGGTTAAAAATAATATGTTTATGCAAATACTACGCGTAAATTCTTGTAACTTTAACTTTTGAAAAGTTGAAAGAGTTAGCATCGACTTTTCTTCTTAAGAAATTGTAAATTAATGTAATCATTAATATTAGTAAATTGAATATTTATAAGATTTAATCTGGAAAATCGTTATTGATTGAAATTTAAGAGAAATAGGTTGTTCTCTCCATTAAGCGTGACCTTTAGTTTTGGATTGATTGGAAGCCAGAATTGATCTATGTAGGTAGCTCCATAACTTCTTCAAACTTGTTCTGGCGGAGACGAAAATCCTAGTCATAAAAAGTACATACATATATGTATTATGTCTTATACTTTACGGGAGTGATAGAGCCAATAAACTTAAAAAGACTCGAAGGATATCTATCCAATTCCCGAAGAATGTGACACAAAGTAGACGTAACTTTGGTTCGACGAAACTGAGTAGTATTAATCAAAAAGATGCCAATTCATTTCTTCAACTTCTATGGCAAGGATAGTTTTCAGTCTTATCTTTATTCGTCTAGACTCACGAAAATCTAGGAACTGTCTGAATGCATTTAGCTTATTACGAAGTTTGAGTGATTTTTCTGTAGATAAAACTCGCTTCCACTGCATTAACGTTGACGAAACAATTAAAGTGACTTACAAACCGAATAAATACTGCAGACTGTGAATGCTGAAAATGGAAAGGTTAATAAACTGAGATTTTCCTTTTGAGCAATGGGCTAACAACAATCTGAGATCAACTTTATCACTAAGCCATCTAGCTAACGTGGCCTTGTAGTCTTTTTGAGACTGCTGGCTCCGTCTACCTCGTGAGGGATAAAGGATACATATACATGAATATAAGAAGACT
Organism: Amyelois transitella; assembly: GCF_032362555.1. NCBI lineage: Eukaryota > Metazoa > Arthropoda > Insecta > Lepidoptera > Pyralidae > Amyelois > Amyelois transitella. Next base: position 7,163,284 of record NC_083519.1, on the reverse strand, counting down.
ATACCCGCGGCTGCGCCTATGTTAAATAATAAATTCTGCTAATTTTGCGAAATGCACCCCCAATCTGTGAACATCCGTGATTTTCGGCGGTTTAGCCAGCGCGTCAATCAGTTAGTTCCTCCTTAATAATAAGACTTTAATAGTTCTAAAACCATTTAACTAAGATTCATTTGCATTGTTGACAGAAAATGGATATTGACGAATTTTGTTGAAATTTGTATGGTCTGTAATTGTTTAATTTTGTTAAAACACAATACTTCATTTGAATAATTTATTAGTTATGATTGTTTAACATTTAGAAAAACATCGTGTATTAGTAGTTCTTGAGGCTGTGACATATAATCATTCTTTAGACTTAAATTGTTATGTAAACTTTTAGCATCAGTAATATGAATATAGATTGGATTTAAGGTAAGGTCAGAATTATATGCGTCAAAAACAATTTACTAACTAATTCAATTATTAGTAACTAACTACTGTCTAACTGTCTTTGACGTGGGTACGATAAATTATTAATTAGCGTAGACTAGTCATTTAAAATTCTCTTATAGTGAAGGAAAACATCGTGAGGAGACATGTATATTCGCAACATGATCTAAAACAGGTTTAACAAGACCATCGAGCTTGCATTAAAGAAGTATGCAGGGATCGTGGTAAGTGAAAAGGTGTAGTTTTCGCCTACCCCTCTGGGAAAGAGGCGATTTAACGTATGTGCGTAAAACTGAGTTAGGATCCCTGTAGGGTCAAGTTCTAATCAGCCAGATGGAAGTGGCGTTTAAGGCGCTACATTCAGATGACATGTACCTCGATGCGGGCGAGAGGCTCACCCCGCGCGGGGCTCACCCCCGACCAGCTTGCCCCGCTAGATCGCCGCCGCACCGTAGCCGCTGGCGCGCGACCTCACGTAACCCGAATAAAGTTTGCGAATGCAATGGAGTCCGCATCAGAATATTTTATTGTTTTTGATACAATAAAATAATTTTACAAAAAAACATACATATATTCAATTACATTATAAGCAATGATATAGTTGCGGATGTATGCAAAAATTTTGTATAAAATAAATATGTTTTTAAAAAAACTACTCGTAATTACTTATTCGATTTCGTTCAATCAAAGGTAATTTACATAATAATGTATATCATATATTTTTAGGGTTCCGTAGCCAAATGGCTACGGATCCTATGGTTTTCTATATATGGTTTTCTATCTTGGGTTGTCGTTGATGTCGGCGTCGGAATAATGCCATGACTATCTAAGTCCATAATATCAACTGTCGACTCCACACCATCCGCACTTCTCTGTTCGGACATTGTCAACGACGATATCGGAGACAATTTATTTTTCCTAAAAATTAATAACAATCAAATAATGGGATAATGATTGTGATCGTGCCAAATGAAGAAAGCGAAGAAAAGTAAACCCTGCGACGTCTTGCAGCTGAGGAGGTACCCTGAATAATACAGTTACCTAGGAGTAAGTACCTATAGAAAAAGACAGAACAATCATCCAGTAAAAAGTACTGTTTCCGTAGGCAAAGACCAGGGCAACAACTAGTGACAGTATAACCGACGGCGGCGGAGCTGTTGTTTGTTGTTGTTTTATCTATCTATCTACCTACTGCCGCCCCGCCACAAGCCGGTATCAAATGAAATATTTTTCACCTTCAGTGTTTGCGGAGAAAATCTCAGTAGGCATCTATATGTCTATCTATTAGTAAGTGTAATTAGTACCCACCATCTAAATTGTCCCATATGGGAAGCTCTTCCAAGGTTTTTTTTAACATGCTAACATGACGTAAAATTATACACCTATTTACACTAAACGAAACAAATAAACTGTATTAAAAACTAACCTAAACTATCTATAATATATTTCAGAAAGTACCAAAAAAAAAAAGTATCAAAATCCACGATCCTAAATACCTACGTAATATCACCCCGGCCGACGGAAAAGCGACGCGTAAGATTCAGAGATCAACGACACAATTCATTAACCTGAGCTGACAATTATGTACAGAAATAAATTCAAACAAAATGAATGTGGGAAATTAAATACTTCGCAGAATATTTTTCAACGACGCTCGGAGCGACTGGCACAGGTCCTGCGTCCGAGAATGTGATCCGCGGAGTGAAGGCACGCTTACAAAGGACAACGCTTTATCCCACCCGGTCGTGTAGGAATGAGACAGAGATAAAGTGTCAACACTCTACTGTCCAGTACTATTGTCGCAACAATTTTAATTCCTGTTTTCATCTATTTAGTTTAATGACGTCTAAACAAAACATCCAATCGAAATTTCATCTTCCAGAAGTTATTATTTTTTAATGATCTTCAATTTGGTACAAAATTCAAAATTTAAATCCTTATAGTTTGAGATAAATAATCTAAATCTAGACTTGTGTTCCTGAATTTTTTTGATCGAGGATTTTTGTTCCAATCGTGTTTTCATCTTCCACAAATATAATTGAATATATTTACTTTCATATCCTAAAATATTGAAACGATGCAAGTTATATTTTATGAGAAAAAACCAAGTGAAAATGACCCAAAATCTATGATGTATCGCCTTAATTAAGTTACTTCATGACCGTAGCTACAGGCTGACGGGAGAGAGTGGCCAAGAGGATCAAATATGATTGTCTACGTAATTTACTTGTATGAAAGTATATCGGCTTACATCGTTGTAATTATTTTGTATTTTATTCTATATATGCATTTAATGTGGACTTAGTTTTTCTTGTATATTTTTTTTTTATCTTGGTTGTCTGTTGTTTTTATACTACTTTTGCTTCATCCACATTTATTATCTTTTCTTATTCAAGCTTATTTTAAACTCTAAGTAACTAAAAGCTTAAAATTAAAAGGTTTGTATTGAAAATTTTTAGAGTAAGCTGTAGAACTCAACGGACTAGAAGAGATAAACAGTTAAAATTCCTTTGAGAATCACAGTTTCACAAAGTTACGTGTGTTTCATACAAGTTAAGATTAAGTATTGGACGGATACCTTTGAGAAAATGTATTTAATTATTAATGAAAATCGTTAATTATACAGCTTTGATAAACTTTGATTTATTATCAAATTACACAAAACATACATTAGGTATATCTATTACAATTTCAAATTCAAGTTTTTATTTGTATAATATGAGTACAAGAGGCTCGATAGCCTGCATATTAAATAATTTTAATGCGTTCGGGATAAAAGCTAGAAAAAAATATGTCTGCATCTTACTTGAAGTGCAATGTTTTTTAAATTCCTAACCAAATCATTACAAGGTCAAAACACATTGGGTTTATACTTAATCTTATCTTATCGATTTTTACACTTAGAATAGATAAAGTGTAAATTGCATTGTAATTGATAAAGTTAAAGTTTACCGATGACAACAATGGTGATTAAAAGTTCGCGATGCGAAGCGATTTGACAGCTTGTTTGGGTTTTGGTATCGTAATAGTACGCTAATCCAAATTATGCATAACGCCAAAAATGTCAGTACGCGTGTCAATAAATAACATTGTCTTTGCCTACATTTCGCCTCATTTAGTCCAAGGTTTCCAAATCCTATATTTCAAGGTCAACGAACCGAATAATTGAAATGTCTCCGTCATCGAGTTGATCTCTAGGCTATGAAGGTTGGGATTTTCCAAGTCTTATTGGGAACAAACTAAGATAATTAAATTCTATTATATTTTTTATTTTGTATACATTAAGTTTGTTAGATGGTCTTAAAACTCAAGACCAAACCAAGTGGAAAGAAAACTAGCGGAAGGCGGACCCCTGACCCCGAATTATGACGGAGGGAAAACGCAGAGATAAGTGAGGGAGATAACATTTATATAAAATACAATAAAGTAATTGTTAACAGATTAACATTTATTTAATCTGTTAACAAATACTTTGTATAGTAAAGTTGGTATAGTAAAAACATGTCAACAAAAATCTTAAGTGTAAATCGCTACCTAAAAATAAAAGTGAAAGAAGGGACATGTTGAATTTTTCCTGAAAATTCCAAACCTCACGGGGAAATATCAATTTACGTTTTTCCAGAAATACGTCCGTCGACTGTCGGATCAGATGGCAGAACTTGACTAGTTTCAGCATTCTTGTTAACTAAAATGGGCGATATCTAGAAGTAATTTATAACTAGTGACAGCAAAACAAAACTATTTTTAAGAGTAATGTTTAAATGGATAGTAATAGCTTTATTTAAATTCTCTTACTGTGTCAATGTAAGTCCCAGTAGACTCTTACGAAAGCCCAGTTATTAGTACTAAAATCTTCTTAATATGAATATAAAAATTTCATGTCTTGATTCCTTATTATGAAAGTGGAGCCAATAGTTTTAACAAGACTCGAAAGCACGTTTGCGATCTAGATAGTGACAGATTGTTAGCCCTTAGCCTAAATTGCAAGTTTCGAAGCATTCCCTCGATTGCATTTTACAATTTACACTGCAAGGAAAGCAGCTGGTAAACACATTATGGTTTTTCATCGCTACCAAACAGACAAAAGTCATCTTCAAAACGGTTTTGTTGTAAATGTTATAAGCGTAAAAATAAAAACATAAAAAATCTAGTAAAATGTACTTCGAAACGTAAAACCATTGAAAAAATGGATTCATAAATATTTAAATAAATAAGTAAGTACTTTTTAGCTGTCAAGTCACGATCTTCCTTGAACCAGAGCTCGCTAGAAAGTTCAACGAAGTTAAAGCAACAAGGTTAAACAAGTTGCAGCTGTTCCTAGAACCGAACAAGTATAAAAACTACAACATGGGTTCCATTTAGTGGTGTGAAACTTTCTGAATCTAAAAATTAGATTTATCTTTAGACATAAGTTATCTTCTAGCCAAGAGCGTCGGAAATACCTAAAAAAAGCGTATCGCGCTGGGTGGCATAGGTTCAAATCCTTCTGTGGCTGATGCTTTTACGAATCAATATATGGATTAGGTTCCTCTGCAATGGTTGCAGAGGTACTAGTCGGTTACTATAAAAAAAACCTGACTTACCCCATCGAGGTTCATGGTCCGGGGTCCTCTTCATAACGTGGCCATTGATTCTATTGAAAACTTTTGAGACTCTGTCTACCCCTATGTGTAATGCTATCTTTAGAAGACTTATATCTAAAGCCTAATAAAATTAGGATTAAGCTGTAAAGAGAGAAAGATACATTTAACGCTGCGAAAAAGAGTCTTAAGATTAATGACACCCATAATAGGCCTACCTTGATTTATAGCATTTACACCCATAGCCAACGGCTTAACGTGGCTTCCAAAGCTGAGCATTTTAGATAGAATTCCGTCATGATAATGGTCGAATTATTCAATGTCTCTTCATCAGTTTTTCTGAACCAAGATGAAGCAAAAGAAAGGCGTTGGCCAATGAATCAAAGAAAAATGGCATTGAAATCAAATATTATTGTGGAACTTGTAAAGCGTTATATGTTTAGGTTTCAGGTTTTAGCAGTGAACAATCTATATCTACCTTTATATCAAGTTCAATGACAAGAGAACAAAATATACTCGCAATTAGGATGGAATTTTTGGAAACCCTTTCATAATGCACCCCTTAACAACAAAAAGACTCTATATAATCAATATTTTATCTCTAGACTCAGATAAGTTAGCTAATTAGTGTGCTCTCTATTATAAAGAACAAGTAAGTATTTAAATTGACATCTCATGAAGTTAAATACAAATTAATTGCGAAAAGCTGTAATACACGTAATTAGTACATAATGTAATGTTGTATCCATGCATTGCTTTAAATGTTCATTGTTAGAAACGGTATTTCCCTGAAATTCATATGTCGTTGAATTTAATATTCTGTAACAAGAAATTCTGGCAATTCCTACACCTTTTTGTCGGATAAAAGTACACATGTTTGATCGTTTCAATATCTGTCGTAAACGCTTTATATGGGTGAAGATTTGTGCTATTTTCATCTTAACGTGTCGTATTTTCGTTATAAAATGTATTAAAATTGTGCTTTGAAAGTATTTTTTCGCGCCATAGAATTATTTTCAAGGTCGTATTGCCGAGCGTCAGTAATTGTAGTAAAGTTACTTTTAAACAACTTTTTGAGTTTGAGTACGGGTCCTTGGTTTAAATTCCGTTGTCTTTGTAACATGTGCCGTGTGGTTCTCGACACTTAAGTATAGGACCACCCACATCTTTCCCATTGATATCGTAAAAGTCTGTCTAAAAAACTAGGGTTTCTTTTTGTAGGCGATTGGCTAGCAACCTGACACTATTTTTACAGCTAAACGTAGCATTTTAGTAATTTGAAGAATGTGAGGTCTGTCTATCTTGAAAGTGATATAGACGTGATTGTATGTCTTTGTAAAGAACACTTCTGTGATTTACCTTTAAGGAAACTCTGGTCTTACCAGGATATCAACCAGTACAATGAGGTAGTCATATCCGTGACTTCATTGCTGGCTAAAGAGATTCTACGGGATATTTTGACAAAACAATCGTAAAATTATAATCATTATTTAAATTTTTATGTCAACTAAACTTAAATTTACGACTAGTTTAGGTCAGTAACTACCTTTGGTAGCTACTTAAACATAGTACACCCTTCATTTCTTTGTCAGTGACAAGTAAATGATCAAGGAAAAGAGGATTTGTGATGAATGACCCCGTCCTTAAAGAAAGATTAATGGAAGTTGTCTTTAGAGAATATTGAGGTTATATTGAGATGTTATTTTCATAAGCTGTTGAGCCGGTAATAGCGGGTGCTAATGCCGGTCGATCTATAAAGGGTATATGTTTTTAATGCCACTTTTGAAGCTTAATATTCACTAGCTTTTCCCTCTGGCTTCGCCTACGTTCACCAAAAAATTCCATTTAATGTGTTATTCTGTGGTTATTTCCTGTAAAAGTGTCATCCAAATTAGTTTACTTGATTCGGTTCGATAAAGTAATAAATAAACAATAAAACATACCTACAGTAGATGTTAAACAAAGTATGGACTGAAATTAGAATAGAATTGTCTGATATACAGTTCAGTTATTATAATAAAGTTTAATTTATATTCGGTATCTGGTATTTATTTTGTTTACTAGCGTCATCTCTTGAATACAAGGAAAACTAAGAAACCAGACCGGGAGATCAAAAAATAACCGAAACCCGTAAAGAGTGTGCATATTTTTGAAATACATAAGAAGCAACTGAACGAATGTTTTTCAAGTAGTCCTGTAGATGGCGTTTGTAATAGACTTCTGTTTTCAGTAACAACGCCATCTTGTGTACGCGACGGGGATTAAGAAAATTTCCTGTAGCTAACTAAGATGGGAATATTACCTTTAAATTCTGCAGTAATTTTATAGATAGCTCTGTCCTTTTACACGTATAATGTGATTTTAATTTTAATATTTTCACAGATCAGATAATACTTACATTATGATACTTTTAAATTCAGATCAAGCTAATAAACATATTCAATTTTACTTCTCTCTCATTTAATTTATTTTCAATTTGTGGCTATATCATTGAAGTATTGCTAACGATATTACTGATGAAAAAAACCTTATTTCCTTCTATGTCTATGTCAAATTTTGATATCACATATTTTCTGAAGAAAGAGTGTTAAATGCGACCTCATCGATATGTATAACATTATAAAAATAGCACAATGAGAATGGAATTTGAATATATGTTGATTTTTGTGTGTCAAAGTACGTAGTTGAAAAGATGGTTTGTAAGATTAATTATTAAAGATTTTCGAGTTCAAATTACGAAGATCGAAGTTTCATTTAGTGCTTCAACAAAACAAATAAACACAATTTTCCATTTTGAATGATAAGTATGGATATGGATAGAAATTTAATTATGAGCGATGGCTACTTCATGCACATTTTGAATCTTATTTCGTTTTCGGTAACAACAAAACTTTTTTTCACAATACAAATGTTTTTTGAAACACGAGATAGTTACTTCGGGAAAAGGAAAACACGAAACACTGATTGCAGAGTGTTCGTACAATTTAATTAAAATCCTTTCGCGTACTACTTAATTCTCGCTGCGTTCTGCTCTGAACAAATTAATACTGGGGCACCTAGTGGGACTAATATATTTATACTGTGAGTTTTGATATTGGTCATTCTATATAAACATTTTCTTACACTGTCTTTTCAACTTGGTGTAAGCGTTTGTCGTTGTTGGGCGTCAATATATTTCGTCTTTGTTTTCTTAGTCTTTGTTCGTTCCAAATCCGCCTAATTTGGAACGAAAGAAAAGGTAGGTGTGCCGGCTGTTTCTCTTAACACGCTGATTGTAAAAGTGAATGAAGGGAAGGGGTTGTGAGCTTGAGATTCTTTTTGAGCTAGCAACCTGTCACTCCTGTTAACTATTGATCTTAATTACATCTTCAAGCTATCCAGCTTAACAAGGTAGGTCATCGAGTTTTGTGACTGTTGACTTTGTCGACCCCGTAAAATTAGAGACATGATATATATGTTTTTGTGTGTATGTGTGGTACACCACGCACCCGCGGTCATCCATTGACTTAACAAGTGTAAATTGTTATTTTTTCATTTCACTTACATTTTGCTTTGAAAATTGCATCGAATAGAGAGGGTTATTACATTATCATATACCAGTGATCCGCCCCTACTTCGCAAGGGTAGCTTTTATATACATTAATCTCCCACTACAATCACAAAAAAAAACTGCATTATAATTAGTCGTGTAGTTTTAAAAGATCTTATCATACATACATAGAGACAGATGCAGAAAACGACTTGGCTTTACACTATGTAGTAATATTATCAGTGATGTTTTATTTCAAGTTTCCCTTTCCACAGTTTCCAAAAGACATATTCAAACTTATATGGTCCCTCTCATGACTTAACTCTCAGATCACACGTTCCATGATATATTCCTATCCCTAAAGAGTCATTCTGATGATAGATATTTACTTTGGGCGGTTTTGTATGCGTAGCACGAGGCGGATCGAGGCATACGTGACAATCGTAAAAACATACGAATCTGTAAGGCTTTTAAAAAAAAATCCTGCGTTTGACTTCATGGCTGATCTTGGCGAATAACGGGATATAAGTTTAACACGGCAGTTTCATTTTGACGAAGCTTATATTGGATGAATACGTAAGAATAAGCGTATTTTGTAGGAAGGTCCGTACTGAAGAAAGGTGGAGATAAGAAGGTACATTCAATTGGGATTTTTATTTTATTTTTATGGGTTTCAGACTTTACAGCCTTTTAATAGAATGAAACAAAAGCCTGTAACAACTAGTACACTTAAGACAATCGAACGGCATTCTTTTCACACCACAATAAAAAGAGAACAATTTAAGTTTTTGGTTTTCGTACATATGTTTAACGTATATTTACCTATTTCGTCCATGAATTCTTATTCTTTGTTTGTTTTGTTCGTCGGTCTTTCACGTCGAATCCACTAAACCGATCTCAATTTTAATTCTTATATTCGATGAAATTTGGCGACAAATGAACAACATTCTTCTGAGTAACATAGAGTACGCGTTTGTATAATCCTGGAATAAAAAGTGTAATTCCTGTTTATTTGCTCCTTACCGTATTATATATTTACAAAATTAAATAACAACATAACACATTTGTCGCGTTGTATGCTACACAATGCCAGCTAATTTCAAAGTTCACAATGAAAGCAAAATATGCTTAAGACTAATTAATATGAGTAAACAGAAAATTTAGCAGTATGTAACACCCGTATATTACAGAAATTTAAACAACAACTGCGCTTTCTGCTTCTGATGATATTATCTTGTTTTATGGTTATGTAGATAACAGTTTGTATTTTTAAATAGTAATTAAATAAAATTGAAGTATAATGTTTATATGCATACAAACATGTTGTCACGTCTATATCCCTTGTGGGGTAGACAGAGCCAGTCTCGAAAAGACTGAAAGGCCACGTTCAGCTGTATGGCTTTAAGATGGAACAAGAAAGCGCTCGCGATTCCGCCCATTTTATTAAAAAAATCCCGTTATCACCAGTTCTCTCGGGAATTCTCTAAAATCCTTTCTTAGCGAACGCCAAAGTTAAAGCAACTATCTGAATCTGATAAACTGTAAAGATTATACGCTATTTTAATTTCTTATCACTCAAATACTTAACTAAACATTAAAAAGCCCTTTAAAACTCATTTGTTTGTGTATGAAACAGTTTTTATTGATTTCTGAAAAATTATAATTCTGTGACTTATGAAGTTTTTGAAATGACCGATTTTAATAAATATCACTGATAATATTATTACTACATAGTGTATAGCCAAGTCGTTTTCTGCATCTGTCTCTACGTATGTATGTAAGATCTTAATCTTTTAAAACTACACGACTAATTATAATGCAGTTTTTTTTGTGATTGTAGTGGGAGATTTATGTGTATAAATGCTACCCTTGCGAAGTAGGGGCGGATCACTGGTATATGATAATGTAATAACCCTCTCTAATCGATGCAATTTTCAAAGCGAAATGTTTAGGTACACTTGTTAACTCAGTAGATGAACGCGGACGCATGGTGTACCTTATTTTTCATTTATCTATAAAGCGTGTTATTACGTGTTATCTATTAAAGGGTGCGTTATATGTGACTTGATAATGGTGCAGAAACACAATATTGTTTTATACAAAACATGCCTCCCAGAAAACATTTCCTGTCACATTAATCTTAATAATCATATTTGAATAAGGGAAATAACGTAACGCGGTTGAGATTATGTGAGACAATGAATTACTTTACGAAACATATTCAACAGAATCCATGCTCAAATAGACCTTTACGACTTTATAATGATGACACATGAGTATATGATTAAATTAAATTTTCTCTTTCTCATTTTATTTATTTATCTTTATGAATACAAACAAAATGATAGTAAAATGAGCGGTTTTATTAAATCAAATAAGGGTTATATACATATGTTAACCTTCGTGGGTAGACAGGGCACCGTTCGGCTGTTTGGCTTAATAATAATAATAGAATTGAGATTCAAATAGTGACAGTTGCTGACCCATCGCCTTAAAGAAAACTCGCATGTTTATAAGCCTTTTACGACACGCATGGAGTAGTTCAATTTTTTTATTGGTGCCGGGAACCTCACAATAGATTCCTTAAAAACGATTGCGGAGGTCCACCAATCCAAAGGACTCAGGCACACTAGAGTGATTTTGTAGGGAGTTAGAAAGGGAGCGTTGTTAGAGAACAAATGTGAGAGCAGCGCACTCCTCCCATGATCCGGCCGGAATGTTGATGGAGGTTGTAGATACAATTAGACTTACATTATGTATTTTTTTTTAGTTAATTTTGGTACAAGCAGTCATTACAACATTTTTACATTAAGAATTACATATTAAATAGACAAATAGCGCCGAAAAATTTAACAAAAAACATAAATTATGCTAGTGTGTTGACAACATAATAAGTGATATATGAATATAAATCTATTCTAGTACGACTAGGTATTCTAGAGCCGAATGTGGTGATGAGATAGTGTTACCAAATTCAAGATCATGGTCAACACTGACTTTTCTTCAGTCCGCAAAAGGGACTAATGCCGAGAGACGATAATGCATTCTGTTAATACATGAAATAAAACGTTTGTTTACTCACGAATCAGAACAAATTTACGTCGAATAGTTTCTACTTGTGCGAAATCAAATTACATATTGATTGGAGCTTTAAGGCTGCTAGTGCTAATTGGCATGTCACCAACCGACAGGTGAAGCTTTATCTCATTACTTTGGAAACACAGTAAAATGTGTTTTTGGTTGAAAACAAGGTTTGTTATAAGTTTAAATTGCAATTCACAATTTGCACCTCGGTATTGTGCATATATGCATATCCTTGGTTAAATTTTGATACAGTTTACGTCAACTTAAACTTTATAAGTACCTAAAAATATCATGCTAGTAATAAGCTGAATCCATAATTGTCTTTTAAAAAAAAAAAAATTTCGCAATCAGTAAAAAAATTCATGAATTGATTCAAAATTCAAAATTAAAAAAAAAAAAATCAAAATTTTTTATTCATTATTATTATAGGATACTATTATATCGCTTAATAATTGTCGTATGGTTTAACAACTTGGTTGACGTCAAATAAATTACTTAAAAACTAAGTTTACTGCCGCTTCCAAGGCGTCAGTGCAGAAGAAGCGGTAACAAACTTACACTGAAGATATAATTTTACCCATATTATATAAACAACGTACTTAAATTAAAGTTCCGTACAATGAGTATTTAGAATTTAAAAATACTGTGAACATTCCATCGCTTTTGCAAAAAGATTTATGAGTTCAAACCAGGGAAAAACTTCAATTTAAGGCAATAAGTTTCTCATGAGGTATAATTTACTTAACGGTCTCTAAGTAAGCACTACCTTTGTAGCGGTTACTTGATCCCTTATGAAGTGGTATTATATGCAGCTAGTTTTTGTGCAGTGTAATTTGTCGAAAAGTACATAGTCACGTCAATATCCCTTGCGGGCTAGATAGAGCCAACATTCTTGAAAAGACTCTAAGGCTACTTTCATCTGTATGAATTTACAATGGAATTGAGATTAAAATAATTACAGGTTGCTAGCTGTAAGTAACAAACAGACTTTTTTGTATAACTAACCAATAGACCTAAACTAAACTAAACCTCTTTAATTCCGAGGGAATTTTGGGATATTCTCCCTAAGTGCAGCCATAGACCATATAAGGAACTTTTATTCCAAATTTCAAATCTCTGGACCCATTGGTTTGGGCTATATATTGTCTGTCAATCGAACTCAGTAAATTCAACTCAGTTGTATATTGTATTGATCATTGAACTTGTGGTCAGCCAACTCGAAGTGAGCCTTTGTTTTTTTTTAACGTGTGGAAAGACCTTCGCCTACCGGAAGCCGGGACGGGTTAAGCGAGGCATGAACCCACTAAAACCACACGGTGCCATCGCCTACTGCCTGAACCTAGAGTGGGCTGGCCTAAACATATTTGCCGCTTGCTATCAATTATTGATACGAACTTGATTGGGGCGAATGGTAACAAAGCAGACTGGAAAATAGCAATAAAATAAACTTTATGTAATAGCTTAACTTTATATAATATGTTGCATTTCCCGATATCATTTTATAAATACAAAAACACTGAACAACCGCTGTGACCTATATCTTGAAGCTAAAAGCCAAGTTTCACAGCAGGTAGTAAATTATAGCTCTTGGCAGTTTTGAGTTAGTAATTCTTATAGTTATTACTTCAATTTCATATTTTCTAAGTTTGAGAAAATTTATTTTTCATCTTGCACTGAAATTTTTTTAAACTCATGAAAATGTGCTACGATAAAAATCAAAATAAAGGTATGGTTTATAGAACTTTATAATTTTTGAATTGAATCCTTTCAAACAGTTTATTTTTCTATATTATATACCTATTTTCTTAGTTGTATATTATTATTTTTTTATTAAGGACCGCATTTTGTTTCATTTCGTAATCTTCAAAAGGTTACCTGGGAGAGATTGCATTATGCAGTAAAGAGCCTTTTGCGCTTCAGCTTAATTGTGTGTTAAGCTGTTTGTAATATTTATCACAAAAATTAAATTGTAATACATTATTATGTCTATTTTATATTTTTAATCCGCTAAAAGTTATATAACAAAAATCTGACATGATAAATTCTCATGTTCTCATCTTGTTCCAAGCACCAGCAGGGTTAAACTTTCCAATTTTTAACTGGCCCCGTGATCCCGAGAGGAAAATTAACTAATCTTATCCCTCGTTTCAGGCCTTTAAAGCTAATTCTCAGGTATTATCGGAAAACCAACAGCCAAAGTTGGAAACTCTCTTCAAAACTCGCCCCGCGAGATCAGTCCGTCTGAAGTTTTGATGTCATCGGAAACAATAAAATCGGACAAGGGTGAGTCGGTCTTGTAGATATGGTTCAAGATACATTTTACTCACTTAATGTAAACTTAAGTGATAACGATAACGTCGTATCAAATCTACGTATTTCTGTGGCGCAGCGGTAGTACCTACGCTTGTCTGTGTCGCCGGAGGTCCCGGGTTCTAATTCCGCCCCGGGCAAGTTTAAAAATGAACTTTTTCTGATTGGCCTGAGTCTTATGTGTTTATCTGTATAAGTATTTATTATATCCATGTTATTTGTCCCGTATTTATTTATTTAAATTTGACGGAACCTAATGCTTTCATATTATAGAATTGAATTAGAGCAATTCCATCAAATCTATTGGATTTTTATTTGCGTCTAGTAAGATCCTCTGCGGAGAATGATGATCAATTCTTTTTACAAATTAAAATAAAAAAGTCAAGTTTTTCTGCAAGGGATTGTTAGATTATAATTTTCGATTCCACCTTAATTATTTAATATATCAATTCCATACTGGTTAAAAAAAATTTTTTTGTGCCAGTTGCTTCTCTCAATGTGCAAATTGTAAAAGCTAATCAAGGGCAGCAGCATTCTGTCACTATCTCTGAGTATTAAAGCCATCCAGCTGAACGTGGCCTTTGAGTCATATGACCATTGGCTAAGTCTACCCTTTGAGAGGTAAAGACGTAACATGTGTAAACTAGAAGGGCTTGTAAAGTGTGTAAAGTTATATATTTGTAGAATTTTTGGGTCAACTTTAAATTGCACTTAACAAAGTAATGTTAATTTTTTTAACATAATAATTAACTATTATCTGCAAAACATCCTTTAAAAGTCATGTTAAACCAAAAAAAAAAATGCACAGGGTGATCAAAAAGAAGACAAAGATAAGACTGATTAATGGTTCATGTTAAACAAACAAAGGTGTATCCTACATTTTACAAAGTTATGATTGTGCAACAGAAAAAGGAAACATAATAAAATCAATCAATATAAAATTCTGCATCAAAACGATTAAAGTAATAAATTTAGAGTGAGAAGGCTAAGTTTCTAACATGGTACTAAAAATTCTGAGATTAATATTCGTTCAAATAAGTTTCCGCTGACTCACAGTAAATAACTTTAGTCATTTCGTTTTATGAAATCGGGTTGTTATAATTGGCAAACAACCCCATATATTTAATTAACTTACTGCAAAACGTAAAGTAAACTGAAATGTTGAACTTTTTAATTTGAATTCATATTACGGCCTTTTACTTTTGATAAGGGATCACAAGTTTGACGGGCACGGATAAAAATTCTATATTTTTGGCTTTTTAGCCGGAATACAAACGTCATGTTGTTTGTGATGTAAATATTCAACCAAATTTAGGTTTTTCCGGCTATTAATGCCCTATACATTATTTACTACTCACAATTGTATTGTTTATCAACTGTAATATTATGAAATAAATAAATAATATTTGAATTTATACATTATATAAAATTTCACTAGTCTTCATATTTCTACTTTTTTCGAACCCTTCGTACTTCTTACGCTTCATCCACATTCATTATGTCTTCATACAAGCTCGTCAGCTCAAGGTACTCCTGATATTAACTGTCGCCACTACATCCCCGATGAGATTAAGTGACGTTCTTTTAGTCATTCCATTTTCAACGTTCTCATTCACACTCTCCTTGTTTATTTGCTTAGTCAACCTGCTTTCATTCATCCACTCCACATCCCAACCATTTTAGCATCCCTTTTCTATTCCTGTCACTTACTACCACAATCATGCAAGAGAAAGTTTTCATAATGTGTCATTGTTAAATAATTAAAATCAGTTGCCTTAATAATTCAATGCAGGTATTTTTTACGCTATTTGAATCACTCGACCATTATAATGGAAACTAAATGCGCACCCAAAGGGAGACAGTCTCAACAGTTTCGTAAAGACTGAAATGCCACTCTCAGCTGTAATGGAATTATTATTGGAAATATAACTCTATTATTTCGTGTTAATAAAAAGTAGCCTATATTCTAATCCAGGTTACTAACTATATCTGTGCCGAATTTCGTTCAGATCCGTTCGGTAGATTTTGCGTGATGCGCGTACAAACATACAGACAGACAGACGGACAGACAGACAGACAGACAGACAGACAAAAATTCTAAAAAAAATTGTTTTAGCTTCTATTGACCCTAAAAAGACCCCTTATAATTTTTTTTCTTAAATATCTTCAATGTACAGACAAAGTTGAGTTACAGTTTTATTATATGTATGGATTATTTATAGCTTTTTATATCGATTCAAATCAAAAATGACGAAGTTCCATACAAACTTGCACCCCCTATTTCATCCCCTTGGGATAGAATTTCAGGATAAAAAGTAGTCTATATTCTAATCCAGGTTACTAACTATATCTGTGCCGAATTTCGTTCAGATCCGTTCGGTAGATTTTGCGTGATGCGCGTACAAACATACAGACAGACAGACGGACAGACAGACAGACAGACAGACAGACAAAAATTCTAAAAAAAATTGTTTTGGCTTCTATTGACCCTAAAAAGACCCCTTATAATTTTTTTTCTTAAATATCTTCAATGTACAGACAAAGTTGAGTTACAGTTTTATTATATGTATGAATGGATGATGATAAAAAAATAGCATTTTATTGATTTAATTCATTATGCTTTGTTCATTGATTTAGTTCCCGTGGTTTATATATTTATTTTTTGACCACCCGATACGAGATGGCGCCTCATGAGAATTTAAGAAATAACACGATTGTAGCCGCCGGCAAAATTTTTAATTAATTAAGTTTTAATTAAGTAATTTTAGTTTCGCCAGTACTTACTGTTTCACCACATCTTTAAGAAGATTTTTTTTTATATATGAGAAGATTTTTTTAT
The DNA here is from genome assembly GCF_032362555.1 of Amyelois transitella. Classification (NCBI taxonomy): domain Eukaryota; kingdom Metazoa; phylum Arthropoda; class Insecta; order Lepidoptera; family Pyralidae; genus Amyelois; species Amyelois transitella. Next base: position 7,146,513 of record NC_083519.1, on the reverse strand, counting down.
GTAGGTAGTTTGACGCACCCCGCATCGGCGACGGTTGCCATGTTCCTCAAGATTAGCAGGAATAACACACCTATAGTAACGTCAGTACTTACCGTTTCACCATTGATTTAGTTCCCGTGGTTTCGATATTTATTTTTTGACCACCCGATACGAGATGGCGCCACATGAGAATTTAAAAAATAACGCGATTGTAGCCGCTGGCAAATTTTTTAATTAATTAAAAATTCGTTTTTCATTGATTTAGTTTCCATGGTTAAGACATTTACTTATTTGGAGAAAATAACAGGGAATCGCATTATGGGTGGTACCACTGTATTATTTTGTGGTGATTTCCGCCAGACTCTACCCGTAATAAGCCCAGGTACTAGAGCTGATGAAGTAGGCGCATGTCTCAAACGATCCATACTCTGGCCTCAGGTTAGGAAATTAAGTCTAACACGTAATACGTTAGGTGGTAACCCTCGAGCGCAAGAATTCTCAAATGTGTTATTAAAAATCGGTAATGGTACATTGCCTGAATCGAACGGATTGGTGACTCTGCCAGAGAACCTCTGCCAAGTAGTCACTTCGGTGGAGGAACTTATCCATTTCGTTTATGGAGACCTATCTCAAATAATTCATCACGAGGATTCTTGGATATGCGAGCGAGCAATCCTAACACCCAAAAATGAGCAACCAGCTGCTAATAATTTAAGTATTTTGGAAAAAAAATTATATACCAATCCATAAATACAGTTTTAGATAGTACCGATGCTACAACTTATCCGGTAGAGTTCCTTAATTAACTTTCGGCATCTGGACTGCCCGCGCATACAATTGCACTAAAAGTAGGCATTCCAATTATGTTGCTACGCAACTTAACGCCGCCGAAACGTTGTAATGGGACTCGCCTTAAAGTGGTGTCGCTTCATAACAATATTATAGAAGCTAAAATTCTTACTGGTTGTGCAGCTGGTGAAATTGTTTTTATACCGCGCATTCCCCTCATTCCCAACAACTTTCCATTTCAATTTAAGCGTGTACAGTTTCCAGTGGCTATATGTTTCGCGATGACAATTAACATATCGCAAGGTCTTGGAGCAGCCGGAGTCGACCTCAGGACGAATTGCTTCTCACACGGACAGCTACGTCGCTTGCTGGCGGGTCACCAGCTATGACAGTTTATTTGTGATGTCTCCAATGGGCAAGACAGCAAATGTTGTATACAAAGAGATACTTTAACTTTCCATTATTATACTTACCTTTTTTTGTCTTTAGAATTTATTCGTTTTTTAACAGCTGCGCCCCCGAGACTTTGCTTTTGTAGGAAAAATAAATTATGTTCTATTCCAGGCATTATTCTTCCTAGCATCCTCAAACACGCACCCACGTAGGCACATCTATTTTTTTGCATAATATTAGTTTATGTCAATGCAAGGCTCTTAATCTAAGCAATCTTTTTATGGAAGCGAAATTAACGCAGGCGAAGCCGCGGGCAAAAGCTAGTTACATACATACATAAAATCACGCCTCTTTCCCGGAGGGGTAGGCAGAGACTACCTCTTTCCACTTGCCACGATCTCTGCATACTTCTTTCGCTTCGTCCACATTCATAACTCTCTTCATACAAGCTCGGCGGTTTCGGGTACTTTTGACCTGACCCTTTACCAGGACGTCCTTAATTTGATCAAGATACGTTCGTCTAGGTCTTCCCACTCCGACCTTTCCCTCCACACTCTCCTTGTATATCTGCTTAGTCAACCTGCTTTCATTCATCCTCTCCACATGACCGAACCATCTTAACATACCCTTTTCTATTCCTGTAACTACATCTTCTTTCACATCACAACATTCCCTTATCACGCTGTTCCTTATCCTGTCACTCAATTTCACACCCATCATACTCCTTAACGCTCTCATTTCCACTGCATTTATTCTGCTTTCATGCTTCTTTTGCCATACCCAACTTTCACTCCCATACATTAATGTCGGGACCAACACGCCCCTGTGCACAGCCAGTCGAGCCTTTTTGGATAGTTTCTGACTGCTCATAAAGGCATGCAAAGCTCCATTCACCATGTTCCCCGCGTTCACTCTCCTTTCAATATCACTATCATACTTGCCATCTGATGTAAACTTTGATCCTAGATATACAAACTCTTTCACTTGCTCCACTTTTTCTCCTCCAATCAAAATATTACATGCTGTCATTTCTTTCTCCATTTCAAAAACCAGTGTTTTAGTTTTACTTACGTTCACTTTCATTCCTTTCTCTTTTAAAGCTTCATGCATACAGTTTACCATCTCCTGTAACTCCTCCGCTGATGACGCCAGTATAACCTGATCGTCGGCATAGAGCAGACATTTGACGAGTAACTCATTCATCCTTAATCCACTTTTAGACTCTTTCAAATCTGTCAAACAGCTATCCATAAATAGGTTGAACAGCCACGGTGACGCAACACATCCTTGCCTAACGCCTTTCTCAATCTTAAACCACTCAGTGTGCGCTCCGTTTATCCTGACACAAGCACTCGAATCCTCATATAAGGATTTCAGTGCTCGTATTAAGAGACTGCTCACCCCATGCATAGAAAGTGCTGACCACAATTCATTCCTCTCAACTCTGTCATAGGCCTTTTCCAGATCTACGAATGTGCAATAGACTTTTTGACTCTTGGCCAAAAACTTTTCGGCTATGCACCGCAAGGAAAAGACCTGATCAGTACATCCCATTCCCTTTCGAAATCCCGCTTGAGCATCCCATATTTTGTCATCAGTTTCATTCCTGACTCTATTAATCAATACCTTAGCATACAATTTGCCGACGACGCTAAGCAGGCTTATACCACGATAATTTTTGCATTTTTTTTAATAATATGATAAAATATATATGCTAAGCTCGGTGGAAGTACACGTTAGTATAATACGGTTCAAAAGCGAATAATCCCGTGTTGCTGCATACATTTAAATACATTTTCCAGCTTGATGATCATGATTCGACACGTAATACATTATTCAAAAGAGTTTTTACTGACACCCTGCTCATATTTTTATGTTATACTGTTACCTTGTAAAAATGTGTAAGTGTATAATTCTCATGTATATAATAGGTAAGTGTTTAATATACTTAGGCATACAATACAGGGAACGTTTATTGATGGATGTTGTAGTATCCTGAAAATTATCATAGTATCAACACTGAGCCCATTAAGAAATTTGAAGTTATATAAAAAAAAAGATTATCTAATAAGAAAAATCCTTTCTTTTTGAAGATACAATTCTGAAAGAATGTAGAATATGTTTAACTGTATTGTAAAATCATATTACATACTCAGTACAAGATGTGAAAAAATAGGAATTTTTGTATCCATAAAGTAAAATTCAGTTACTGCATTGCCACATGAACAACTATTAATAAATGAACCAACCGTAAAACTGAATGTTTTCTGATAGAAAAATAAACTCATAGAAATCGTCTCAGAAAATCTCCTGGAAGTAACAGATATCTTCAAAGAGCACAGAGCATCGCGCTGCCAAAGATTGAGCTTCAGTGCACTGTGGTATCAAGTAACTCAATAAACCTCACTGCGACGGAGGTGAGAAGGGAATTCTTTTATTTCCTACAGGATTTGAAAGTAAATTTATTTAATAGTTTTTATTTGATATTACCCGATTCTGTTTCAATGTAATTTATTCGTGAAAACATGTTTTTGTTTATCCGCATTAGCAAATACTTTTTCATTTGAAAATTTGACCTTTTAATTTAAAAAAAAATGAAATTTTTAATACCTTTAATGAAACTTTAATAATTATCTATGCGATATACTCTTTAAATAGAAGAACACTCAAAATAGTGATAATATTATCATTATTTTGAGCAATAAGCAAGCAACAGCGAAGAGGATAGAATAGTATAAGGATTAAAGCAAGAAATCAAGAGTCTCTGCCTACCCTCACTGGAGAAATGCGACATGATATGTGTGTTTGTATGTAAAAGATAATAGTATTTATCTATCTTCTTTGGAAAAAAGGTACACACGTAAAGTATACCAGTACTTATATTAGTACAGTATATATGTAAGTATAACGCTTTGCTCTAATCGAAACTTTAAATTATAAAACGATAAGAGATTGATTTTCATTTGAGTAACCTGACTGAAATGTTTTTGATAAACGTGTACTTCGTTAATCCATTTTGCAACGAAGTAGTACAGTCAAACCAATTTTAAATATGTTTATTCATTTTGTACAAAGATATTATGTTTTTCCATTATCACTTTTTAATTTTTCATTTCATGTTTTTTTACATAATTACTACAATATCTTGTATTTATTATTCAAGAGATATTTTTTACCTTATAGGATAGATAGAGCTAATAATTATTTTTGTGTAATGAACCATAATCTTTGAATTGTTATTAAAAAAAATATATGTTTTTATAAATACTGAACTCTGGCCTGATTATATATAATGTTATTTTTTATACCTTAATTAAATTATGTAAACAAATAACTTATCTTTACATTTTTACTCATCAAACAATCCTTTCTTCCTTGTTTCGCTTCATCCATATTCATCGTCTCCCTTCATGTAGGCTCGTCAAATTAAGTTAAGGTATTTAAGGGACAATAGTACCTAATAAATAGATTAATAAATCTGACCATTCGATTCATATTTAAAGCTTTCAATATTTTTTTAATTTAACATAAAGGAAAAAATATTGTGTGTGTTTGTTGTGAATTTGTTGCAAACTGTACACCTCATTGATAACCATGATACGCCAGTCTCTTTCAACCTCGATTTCATTTGAAAGATTGGATGCGCCGGCGTTTTTATACTATCCTGTTGAAGCACACCTTTTGTGCCAGTGCAAATGTATGCAATCCTTAAACTATTTGCATCCTTTAATCCTGTTACAGGAACGGTTATCTTAATGGCTTACTCTGTCAGGATACATTTAAAGCTGAAGTTTAGAGCAATGTTAGAAGATTTATCTGGACTGTTTATATTTTGATTTCATTTCCATATGATTAAATTTCAGAAAATCTGATGTCTGTACTATCTACTTTTAGGTACTTTTTATAGTCACGATTTAATTTTGCTAAGTTCAAGTTTTAATGTTTTTCAAGTAATAGTTTATTGAACAAAATAATGACTAACATAATCTTAAGTACATATTGATACGTAAATCCAAGGAACTTATTTAAAACTTATATCTAAAGAAACACAAACATACCACCAATGTTTCACATTCAGCAAGTCACAAACAAAAGTTACTAGGTTGCAATAAAACTTAATTTATTTGTTCCAAATTCCGGGACCGTGTATTTTCCAATCTGCACCGAAGCAAAAGCAGCGTATACGCGCAACCAAGAAATAATTCTCAATGCGGAGTCAATGGGGTCACAAATGGTTATAACAAGTTGGACGGACGTAGACGTTTTGTCACATATAAGCGCGGAAATTTCAAGTTGTTCTATTGGACGTCGAGAAACAACTCACGGAGGTTACAGATATGAAGCTTGCTAAGCTCTCAATTTTATACTTTGTCGCAGCATTTAATTTTTTTATATATAATAAGATAATTTTTTTCGCAGATATGTTATTTACGTTAACTAGAGTACATCCCCGAATTTATATTATTGCTTTCCCTAATTTATATTTTCGCAGAAATCTTGAAATTTCCTTTCTTACATCACAAATGGAACCTACGTGAAAAATTTGAAATCCTGAACCAACAGTTTGTGCTGTGATTATATGTCAGCCAATCTCAAACTCAGTGACCTCTTTAAAATAATAATATTTGAAAGCGTTTACCTCGTATCTGTCATAAGGCAATCATCTCCGTCACTTCATCAGATATCGTCATTGCTTCTTTGACTTTAACAATAGACAGAACATAAAAAATTACAATATCTCATCAAATATAATTTCTACATTCATAAAATCGATAGGTATGTTTATTTGTCATTATTATTATTAATCAAAAGGCAAAATATATTAGTTACCTATATAATTATGTCCGCACAAACCGAAAAAATCAATGTAAAGTATACATTTAATTCCTTTTGCATATTGAAATTTAGACCAAAAACTTAATCGAATCTTAATCCCTGTACTGTGGAGATTGTCAAATAAACCAAATCTTACTACAAATAAGACATTAAAGAGGCTATATATCCGTATTTATTTTACTTTCAGCGTCAAAAGTAGAAAAGCGTTTTCATGCAATACAATAGCTAAATTTAATTTATATTTCCGTTCCGATAGCGGCATCAAAAGAGAAATTTTTCAATCAAAAACGTTTGACCAACTCTTTATTGGCTGATTCAATGAAACACAAAGGGCAATGAAAATGTGAATGAGCGTCGCAATCATACGATTATTAGCAAAAATTTAAGTTATCTTTTTGTTGCTATTGGAAAAATTTAATTTAAAATCAATATCCAATTCATCAATTAAAGAAAAATCTTTAAGACAACATATATCTGTACAAAGGTATGTACTAGTACTACACGTATGTAGTAGACTGAAAGGCCACGTTCTGTTATATGGGTAATGTTACAGCTTGCTGGCTCATCGCTTCCCAAGTTTATTAACTTATCATTTTGAGCCCCTCTTACGAGATTTTTGTAGGTACATTTATATTTTTATTATAACCTAAAAATTGCATGTAATGAAATATTGGACTGTGTGATTGCTCTTACTGACAACTTCTGTTAACGTCGTATAATGTAAGCCGATCAAAAATAACAAACTTTCGTGTGGAAATTTTCAAAATTTCAAAGCCTATTTCGAAGGAAATTGGAAAATCTAAACCAAACATCCTGTACCACGGGATATTGCTTCGCGGAAATGAAAACTAGGATGCAGAGGTATTGGCAAATAAAAATTCTTTTAACCACAGGTAGGTGAGTGACAGAGTTTCTGGAAAAAAAGTAGACGTACTCGTTTTTTCACCGCCACTAGCCTTTCTGTTGCAGACTGAAAAACTTTCGTAAAATATTCATGGAAAGAATTTGCGAACATCACTGGCAGGTATTTTGGTTGGAAAAAAAAGTCTTACAATAGTCGAAACAGATTTGTAAAGAAGATTTTATTTTAGGTATAGTTGTTTGATATTCTTAGGACTAAATAAATATCTAGGGCAAAGTGGTTTATTATTTATTTTTTTTATTCATGTTAAAACGGTCATTATTTAGATTTATTCTGTGTATATCTTATATTCCAAACTAGACTTGCACCTTTGTCATATAGTATTTTGAAATAAAAGTTATTGGGAAAAAATAGTTAAATCCATTGTGTCAGTTTACTTGAGACACGGTAGCAAAGATTACCCCAATTACTAGAAAATAAACAAAATTTTCGAAAGCCTCTGCTCTTCCTCCATGCTTTAATTCCAGTAACAACTATCTGGAGATGAAAATTCCGTATTCCAAATTTAAACTTTTTCCGTGTTACTACACTACTGGTTAATGGCAAACATTAATCATGCCTCAGCATTGTGCCCTTTTACAAAATCAGAACCGCCGCCATTTTGTTAAAATTTACAAGCCTGGAAACGGATAGTGAGATGGATTCCCACAGTGAGGTTTATTGGGCAATCGTAAATAAAATCCCCCACCGACCCGCGGCTTCCGTACAAATAATCGTTTTAATTCGCACAGAGTACTAAAACACACATAAAACTGTCAAAATTAAAGGCAAACATTAATGGGTTAGAGTAATTGCTTTTGAAAGGAAAATAGGTAGTGTTTCCAAAGAGTTATTTGCTTATTAACTTTTTTTACTTTTTACTAGATTTGCATGTCAAATTAGTTTTCAGCATTCAAATTCCCACGTTTAGTAAAAAAATATAAGTCACGCTTGACTGCTTATTAGGTAAAGATATGATTTTTATAACACACACTTCAGTAACTACCTTTACCCCATTAACAAACCCCAACTTTCAATATCAACGATAAAATATGAAGGAAATGGATGAAGAAGACACGGACAAGTCTAAGACATAACATTTTCTACTACAATTTAGTTGCCTTTTTACTCCCTGATACAACCGGGATTCTTATGAAAATAATGAACTTCGTCAGGTCTATCAGAAAATCGTCAAGGTATCGGCTCATATCTGAATATTGTTTGTTTTCTCCTAACATTATTTCGATGAGATTCGTTCCAAAAACGATTTTCAAGTGGTCGTAAAAATTAAGCTCGCAGCTCGTTTCTGCTCGGAATTTTAACTGGCTTAAAAAACTGAATACTTTGCAAGTCTTTATGGTAGTCGAAGTTTTAATGACCATGTAAATTCTTGTCTTTCTTAGCATTAATTTTATTAATTTGTTGAATCGACTAAAATTATTCGAACTGGAGTTATTTATTGTTTACTTGATGAATCGTGTTTAGGATTGTAGCTATGGTTGATTTGGGGATAATATGACGTTTCATAATCATATTTTAATAGTACTACTAGTTTAAGTCGGAGCTCAAATGCTGATTTTGCAGAACGTTTGTGATGTTTATATCGTGGGACAAAGGTACACGCCAGGTTCCTCTTCAGAGTGGTGAGGATGTAACTAGAAGTTACGTCAAGAGGACCAAGAAAAATGTAGTATCCACTTACCCAGAAATCATCCGGCCATACTGTAAACACGAACAGAACAAATTCCCACACGTAACACACGTAACAACGAAATAATTGAAAATACAGTGCAGATTCGAAATCAGTCCACTTATAAATACAACTGTGCTGTACAATTGTCCATGACAGCCAATTAACGTCGCATCCATTGTGGAGGCGTCAGTTGTCTGGGATCAGGGTATGAATTGACAAATATAGAGATAGATCAATAAAACCAAACGGGATCGCGCAGTCTTAACCGCACCCCGGTGGAATACAGCAGAATAGCAGGAAGAGTGTACCATCAGGTACACTCTTCCTGCTATTTACAACAGGTGTTTGAGTGGGTAGGCTGGACATTAGGTGGCTGACACATTCCTTGGTCTATACCCGGCGGGTTGTCTATAAAAAGAATTTCCCCTTCGATAACAAAAAAGGCTCGTCTCCAGAGAGGTAAGGACGTAACGGCATCTAACGCCGATAAGAAAGTGAATTACAACCAATGTTAGGAATAACTTAAATATGGCCGTTCCAAAGGGTTTCATTGTACCCTGGCTTTAGACGGACCTCTTTCCTGAGCTACTTACATTAATCTGATTGCTAATCGATCCTCTGACGAGAGAAAATCATGATGAGGACGACTGGACACTGACTTACAACTAACTGGGTTTGTAGTTATGATCCGTGTGGTTCCTGGTACTTTAGAATAGGATCTCTTTCCTACGGAAGTTGAAAAAGACAAAGTAAATATAAGCACATTCATTAAGTGCACTTTTTCCATTTGGATATGATTTAAATGATGATGGTAAGAAATTAATAATATTTTAGGTTGTCTACTTAAAAAGTTGATCAGTGGGGCTGACAAAACCAAACGTCGAAACGACATTATCCAAAAACAATAGGGGTGGTACATTATGACGGAGGCCGACAGTTTAGGGTTAAATATAAAAAAAATACTTTTGAATCTTTCGTTCTTTGTGACCTAATCGTGTTACGGGTCAATTTTTTTTTATTTTAATTTTTATTGAATAGGTAAGTAAAGCAACAAATTGCTTTCCTTTGCCATCGCAGACGCTTTCAAAGTAAATAATACATTTATTAATATTGTGCCTTTGTGTTCTTAATAGTCTTCGAAATAATTAAAACCTAGTCCAAAAATATCCCTTAGCTCAAAGTTCGGTCTAGTAAAGACATCTTTTCTAGACTTTGACAAGCAATTAACTTCTTGACGTGGACCACCCATTGTTAAAATAACAAAGCTCAGTAATCTGACGAAACGGTTACTCCGAAAGCGCTTTGCCTCTGTTTTTGAGGGCTGTGATACACTTTTTTAAAAGGAACAGTGTTCCCAAAACAATTTGCTGGAAAACTCATTACTTCCCTTTATGAAAAGACTGCAAACGCTCATTCCTATCTAAATAAAAACAAAAGAGAAACGTTCGTTTTGTTTCTTTTAATGGAACGCAATATCGATTAAAATTAAATGGAAGATGAATGCTTTTGTAGTAGCTTTATTTACATTCTGTATTCGTTGCTAAATATGACAGTCTTGTGACTACTAATTCTGTCTACCTTATAAGGGATAAATGCGTGATATTGAAATATGTGGGTGTGTGTGAAATTAAGTTTAATTCCAGTTCAGTAGTTAAGTCGTTAACTTAATAACACGCAGGTCATGGGTACAAATCCCACGGGTCGGATACAACTTTGTTTAGTTATTTACATATACACGTCTATATTCCTTACGATAAAATAAAGTCAATAGGTAGTTACAAAATTGGAAGGGTAATTAAGTTGGAAGAATTTTTGATGAAATTCGATTCAGAGATATCAATTGACAGATTGCCCATCGTGTTAAAAATATAAATTTTTGAGTCAATAGCTTTCGCCTTCAACTTGGCTGGATAAAATGTACGCTTTGTTGCGATGCTGCGAAATGCGATAATGGAATACAGATCTGCAGGCAAAAGCAAGTAGGTATAGTATCTTTATGAAAATACAAACACAAACATACATACATATAATCACGTCTATATCCCTAGCGGGGTAGACAGCCACCAGTCTTCAAAAGACTGATAGGCCACGCTCAGCTGTATAGCTTAGTGATAGAATTGAGATTCAAATAGTGACAGGTTGCTAGCCCATCGCCTAAAAGAGGAATCCCAAATTTATAAGCCTATCCCTTAGTCGCCTTTTACGACATCCGTGGGAAAGAGATGGAGTGGTCCTATACTTTTTTGTTGGTGCCGGGAACCACACGGCACATTTATGAAAATAACTTACTTTATCGTTGATTTCCTAGAATGATAACTCTCTATAACAGAATTTCATATTGCCTTTTTATTTACTTGTCGGTGCAACATGCGCTATACTCATAACAAACATTATTATATCATAAAATCTTATCTGCGTATGCTAACATGAAAGGAAAATTTCTCTTGGCATTAATTCCGATTACATACTCACGTGTCGTGTGGTTTACGGTACTTTGGTATAGGACCACTCCATCTCTTTGCCACGAATATCGTAAAAGGCGACTAAGGAATAGGCTAATAAACTTGGGATTCTTCTTTTAGGCGATGGGCCAACAACCTGTCACTATTTGAATCTCAATTCCATCTTGAAGGCATACAGCTGAACGTGGCTTTTCAGTCTATGAGAGACTGTTGGCTCTGTCCACTCACTTATTCTTTCTGGAGAAGAGCCCGGGGTGCGCCTTTTTTTTACAGCTCTCTCTTCTAGGTAGTTATTAACAATTGCACAGTGTGCTTTACAAAATACAGTCTAGTAGCCCAGTCTCTAAAATATATAAAAAATGTAACTTTTAAAAATAAATTTTTCGTTTATCCAACAGTTATCTTGGTCGATGCAACTGCCAATGGATTGGGCCACAAAGTGCAATACACGTCCCAATAAAAGCGAATGCAATAAGTTCCCGTGATAGTTTCACAAAATAGCGTACGTGAATGTGAACTATTAATATTTATTGTTACAATGAAAAATATTGTAAGTTAAAAGTTTATTTTTATTGTATGATAGGTACAATTTTTACATTCCTGCAAATGGACGTGTAGGTAAACAATATTAAATATGGGATATTATGTTCCCTTGCAAAGGTTGCGGGAGCCAGATGGGTGTCGCTTCGTGTAAAAACCTAAGTCACCCAATTAAATAGGTCTTATCTAGATGAGCAAGTACCATTATTCACGTTTTATCTGCCAATGTTTACATTAAAATAAGCCTCAAATCTAACTTTCATATAATTACACATAATAAAGTTAAAAGAGATTTATTTAAAAAAGTTTGGATTTATACCCTGCGAAGGATTTAAATGCGATATGGCTAACGACATAACGATATTGTTTGGCCAGTAATCCTCCACATTGAAAAAAAAATATTCAATTAAAATCTAATTTGTATTTTGACTAGACAAAATTGTAAAACAAGAACAGTATTACTTAAAAATATTAATACTTGCATAAAATTTTAGACTTTACCGATTCGATCGATTTTACAGACGCCATATACATAGTACACATTCATAGTTGAATATTACCTCATGCAGTTTGTATAAGCCAATCACGGGATAAGCTAGCAATCAGTTTATATATGAATCAAAATTTCATCATTATCTTGCTGATTGTAATATGTTAGTCGTTTTGACTATAAGAGAAAAGACGTGATGTATACTTTAACTGTTCGACCGCCCATACTTTTACGTTTAAGTTTTTTTTTTTCATTTATAACATATCAACATAACATGAAAGAAAATTGTCTTCGTTATAACCTACAATCTCAGTAACTGTATAATGCGTAGGGACGTCCTATTAACGTCGTTATTACATAGATCCCTGCCTCAGATATAGTCTTCATACAACGAAAACCATTACTTTATCCATATCTACGCCTTTTACGGTCTATTTTTTTTTTGTGAATCAACCCAGAAACAATTAATTATTATCTTTACAACCAATCTCTTTGACATCAGTCCCTGGTGCGTGATACACAACCAATGAACAATATGAAATGATAATATTACGAAATTGATGTACCGCATAATTTGATACCGAGTCAGCCATTTCCAGCCTTCGGACTGAATATTTCATCATTCATGTGTAAATTTTAGGGCGCCTCATTAGTAGACAAGTTTCAAAGAAAAACTATAAATAGTGTTATTTAAAGATTTATACAAAAAATATTTTCTTATTTCTGGTCGTAACTGGTGTAAGTTGACGGTGCATTTTGATGAAAAAAAAATGTATATTAAATGAAATAACTGATTATGGTAAAAGCTATACTATAGGAACATGAATATGCCTATTCCCTAAGTTGCCTTTACGACATACATAGGAAATAAATGAAGTCGTACTATTCGTAAGTGCCAAAAACCACACAGCACGATACAAAAGCTATTGCAGATTGTGAATCATACACTTTTGAACCTCAAAAATTAAAGCAATTTGTCAATACAAAGGTTGGCCAGGCCAGGTTGTTGGATTCAATAATATGCGTTCTGTTTATTGCCAGAATTTTATTAGGTGACGTTACGCGGTATCATGTACGACGTATCCAATCTCAGGGGCGGCCTTAAAAAACATGGTATTCATACAGGGCTTGTATAAAATTTACTCGGAATTGCTAAAGAAAGTCGTGCACGAGTTACTAGAGGGGTAGTGGACGAGTGGTTAAAATATAGGTTTGTAAGCAAGAGGGTACTGTTTGAATCCCAAACTTATCATAACTCAAGTTCAAACGGTTCATGGAGACTTTAATGAAAACTGTATAATCTCGCATAAAAGGATATCTAATTATTAACCGTGGTAGAGAAGTGATCATACATACATACATATGGTCACGTCTATATCACTTGCGGGGTAGACAGAGCCAACAGTCTTGAAAAGACTGAATGGCCACGTTATGATATACAAAGATACAAGTTATCATATAAAAAGATACTTTTAAAGTAAAACATACCGTAAAGCAAGTTTATTAATTGTTATGTTATTATAGATTTGTTCGCAATAAAGTGTTGCCAAAACAAATAAATGTTTAAAATTTAGCCCTTACGGAGTCGCGCAACTACATACCTATACATACAAGACTCGTAGGGCAACGGAAAAGGTTGATCATGGAATTGAGATTTAGAGGTACAGGTTTCTAACTCAGAGGAATTATAAAAACTTTAACATTGGAAGAATCAGATGTAAAATAAAGCATGAAGTTGATTATGGGCGGTAAACGATAGCGGTTCTTACCACCGCATGAAACGAGTTTCAACTTGCGGTTTGCGGCGTCCGCCGGTGGCAATCGTTTGCGGGAAGTTTTCATGAGATATAAAATCCATATTGTGCAACCCTGCCCGGTATTCGATGGCCCATAATGTTAAACTATTGATAGTTAGGCCATATTATGAACACTGTCGGTACCAAACTAAATAGGCTATTAAAGAATTTTGGGGATAAAGATGTAATACATGTAAGTACGTTTGTATCAATGAACTATTCATCCAAAACAAGCGATAGTATTGAAAGTCTGTCTAAATAAAGAGAGTACTAACAGTAATGATAATGTTATTCAATATTGGAAATACTGTCGATAGTATTAAGAGAGTATACAATATATCGATATATCAATAGGTACCTGCACATGGTAGTCATATTATTATGTTTCTCCTCTTAGATTTCACGGGTCTATATACCCCGGATTTTTGAAAGGCTTGCGTGGGGATATAAATCCAACACGTAGAGGCCCTTTGGAGAAGTTGATGTTATGTTGTTCTCCTGCCAAAACCCGTTCCGGGCCATATCAATAGACGATATGTCCATGAATAGGTCTCGGCAGGAGGTGGAGCTATTACAAAATAAGGAAAGGAATGATGGGTTATGGAGTTGACGTTTGGATGGATTTAAAATGGGCTATTGCTGGAGAAGTTCGGACACCTGCCATAATCATGAATACGTGACTCATATTATTATTTTTCGATCGGTGATCGAAATGCTACTTAGCGATATTTGACTATCGAGCAACAAGATACATAATATCTAGTTTACATTACTATTGTTATTCCTCAAACTATCGTAAGTCTATCGAAACGTTATCGATAGTTGACTACTAAGCGGTAGCACTAATGGCCAGTGTGCGACTAGCTTTATGGGTAGGGCTGAGCTTATACGAGTTCAGAGCAACTGGTAAATCGTAAAAAGAAATACGGACGAGGCTAAAGGAAATTTAGGTTTTAAGGATATTAGATTTATATGTACTAAGTTCTCATTTGAAATGGGAATTGAATAAAATAAGTTCCTTTTTAAATAGTACAAAGAGAAAATCCCAATTCCAACTAATTATTAATGCGAAAGTGGATCTCTCTGGATGTTGTAAAATATATTTCGCGACTAAGGGAGTAAGCCAATTCACCTAGTGCAGCTTTGAGCATGATCCAATATGGTTTAGTTTTCCCTGCAAGGGTTACGGAGGTCAGACGGGAGTCGTTTAATGTAAAATCCTGCCTCACCCAATACAGGGTCATGAGGAGAGGATGTTACCGGGAATTCCAGACAGGTAGAAGAACCAAAAGTCCTACTTTAGAAAATGATAAATAAAAACGTCCTATGTATATTCAAGAAACAATTTCCCTGAGGTAAAATCTCATCGAACTTGGACGGAGGCGGAGTAAATCTGAAATAACATAAAATTTTCAAGGCACCGAACAATTTCACCATAAATTTGCAAACTTAGATAATCAGATTGTGTTTTCTTAAAAGGAAAATTTACTTTTTACTTTTGAGAAAGCTCGAGAAATCGTAATAGGTCCAATATTGGTCATGACAAATGAGGTAACTTTGTGAATTAAATGTTCCGGGGACATTGACTCTTATCCCATACTTTTCATCGTTCTTTTGGAGTGAGTTCTGGTTGTAGCCTTGAGAGAGCCCATGGTCAGCTTATAACCAAGATCCGGGATGAGCTAAGTAAGGTATTTCACGAAACGTCTCCCGTCTGGATTCCGCCACCTTGGCAGGGTTCCCCTGTAAAGCTTAGTGGATCACGTTAATCTTTCTCGACTGTTGCTTCTAGCAACAAGTATTTTTTACAGATTAAATAACATTATTCAACTGAATGTCTGACATCAGTCACTTAATAACTTCTCGTGAAGTCTTTAGAAAAATACTGTGTGATCCCTTCCAGTTACCTTTCTGTGTGGTTCCCGGCACAAATAAAAATAATAGGACTAAGTAGTAATTAGACTAAGGGACAGGCTTTAAAAGCTTGTAACTTGGGATTCTTTTTTAGGCGATTGGCTAGCAACCTACCACTATTTGAATCTCAATTTAATCATAAGGTCAAACAGCTGGACGTGGCCTAAGTCTTTCCAAGACTGTTGGTTTTGTTTATACCGCAAGGATGTGGACCTGATTATATGAATGATATTATGCATATGATCCCTTTCTACTAAGTAAAGAAACCAAACGGGTTTTTCTATTTTCATAAAACCAACCAAAACAAATCACAATAAAAACGTTATGAATATTAAAGAGCATCACTATGAATTATTATTACATATAAACTGGAGGATAAAATAGGATAAGACATGATATACATGTCCGTTGCGGCGATAAACAAGAAAAAAAAATGACTTTGCCGAACCGCTGCGTATTTCATTTGTCTGAAAAAATCTTAGAGGCTTATCTAAGCCGAAAATAAAATGGAGATGAAACGTTAGGATACCCAAGGTAGAGCAGGGTGCGCAATATAAGCTTTGAAATATAGCTGGCTTCGGGAGAAATCCTTTCAAAGACCAACGTTCATTGAGCCCTGGCGTTAAAAACATCGAACTTCGATCAAACGCGAAAGCTTTTTGGGTATATGTTGGGAACAATGCACGAAAAATCTCATATCATTCCTTTTGGGTAGCATTGGACGGGAGAACATTTGTTACACATGGTATACTATTAGTATCTGTAGTGTGAGATGGTTTTTAATCCCGGTTATCGTTTTAACCTATGATAAAAAGAAGGGTCTGTTTTTGCCGACGAATTTATTGAGCTTATAGGCTGGTTTGACAAAGTTGATACGTAGCTGCGTTTTTTACTTGGTAGATTTATTATTGTCGGATCCTATCGCTCAGTGGAAATATTTATTTTCTTTTGAGTAACATGGATTTGTTCTCCATTTGGGTATTTATAAACTAACTCGGCTTGGTTCATGGTTACACATCCAATTGCCTAATTATACAAGTTACGTCACAATATTTAACTCTACCGTATGAGAATCGGTTGGAATTAAAACTTGGAATTAAAATTGTAAGTAATGCAATTAGAACCTTGGATTAGGTACGCTTTATAAAGCGAACACTGACGATTTAGTTTTAATGTTGCAAAGGCCCATTCAGAGTTGAAGAAGAAATGTGAAGACATCTATTAGAACTAATCGTAATAGATGTATTTACATGTTTTTTATGATTTCTCTAAAAAATACTATACTGCACTAGGACAATACAGTGTGCTTTAGACCGAGAGCAAATACATTACAGTAAAGTATGACGCGAGCCAACAATACGTGGTTCCATTTAAGAGCACTTTCTAATTTATTGTATTGTTACATTATTTAATAACTAACTAGGGATAGGGGCTGATATACTTAGGTTTCTTCTTGTAGGTGATGAGCTAGCGACCTATCACTATTTGAATTTCAATTCTATTAAAAGCCGAACAGCTGAACGTGGCCAATCAGACTTTTCAAGGCTGTTGGCTCTGTCTACCCCGCAAGGGATATAAGACGTGATTTTATGTATGTATGTAATTACGAGCTGGGTCCCGGAGCCGACCATTTTTTAAACTATGTTAATAATGTAGTCTTTGCCTTCTTCTACGATAAAGCGGCATGATATACATATACCTACATAAAGTATGTATTGTAAAAGGATTGGATAAAAGAAATGGAATATTTTATTGAAATAAAATTACAACACAGTCTTCGTAAGTCAAAATTTATTTTCGTCAACCCTCTTTGTGCAAAAACGCCTTTCCACTCGTAGTATAATGTATTTAGTGATTGCAATAATACGGGAGCTAATATAAGAAAGATTTAATAAGGTCCCTCAGATATTGCGCAGAGGTCGGCACAAGATAAACATTACACTGAACTTCAATCCACTGAGAGTACATCTTGCAGAAGCAAATATTATTACATAGAGAAATTTAACGAACATATTTATAACATGTCCCTAATGAATTATTTAATGTTACTTAGAAAGGGAGGATAAAAATGAAATTAGCGAATGTTTTGTATGAAATGGCTTATTTTGCGAACTGAAATAAAAAAAAAAACATATGGCCATTAATAATTCAATGTTTCTTAAGAACAGGCCAAGTGCGAGTCGGATTTGCCCGCAAAAGGTTTCCGTATCATCACTCATCATGTTACTTAAATTTTTATTTTTCATATTCACGCCTCTACCTGTTTATGAAAATCGACCAATAAATTGATTATAATTACTTTTGTCGTTTAGGAGTCCCCCTTTTATTAATTACTTTTTTGTAATTTAATTATTTATTTAGAAAGGTATAATAATACATAAGTTAACATAATGTAAAAATTTTAAGCTAAGTAACTGTTATTAATACGAATATTGTGTTAAAAATACGAAAAAAGTTTATTTTATTTGTTGTTTTATAATGAAATACATAATTTATAAAAATTTCAGCTTCTAGACAGATAGACAGCGGAGGCTTATTAATAGGGTCCCATTTTTAAACGGAACCCTAAAAACGGACGATAAAGAGTAAATTAACAAATGATATTTATGAATCCTGCGGAAATGTGTATAAAGAAATAATAGAATAGTCTAAAAAGCGTGAAGTTTTACATAATTTAATTTCTTTATAAGAGTGTTACAATAAGTATCCAGTTTCGAATCCCAGTTTCTTCAAAACACTTTCATCAGTTAGTCATTGTTAGAAATGTGAAAGTGAAGAGTGAAGAAAATAAGAACTTAAAAAAGGAAATGAATATTTAACCGTGTTTATGGTGCCAACATCCTAATTCAGCAAGTTAGCTTATTCTTTTAAAAATGTCACGTATCGGCTAAATTAAACCTTTACAAACCATCATTGTCGTATTTATTTTCTTACAGTAGTTATCTAGTATTTCTTCAGATTTTTTAGTACATAAAATAAATAGGAAATCTTCATCTAATTGATTTTCTATCCTTACCGGGGAAGATAACTGCAATTCTCGTATTTGTGAAAAATATCAGATGAAAGCGAAGCAACAAAGACGAACATTATTTCTCAAGATTCTTGCTGAATCGCTCTTAAACAAATAAAGAATGGACGCTGAGATATTTCTGAAAGTAGTTTCTCGGTCTTAAAACTTTAGGTTTGTCGTAACATTGGTTTTGCAGGGAGATTACGGATTCAAATAGTGATATTTTAAGGAACAAAAGCAGTAAGTACATATATAGTGAAGAAAAAAGAGAAAGTGCAGACGTGAAAAGAGATTCCATGCCGTAGCAGGAACATTTTTCAAGTTATTTTTGTAATGATGATCATTAATATGAAAAGTATTAATCGAAAAAATAAAAAGCATTTCTGATTTTCATACATATATTAGGTAGAAGTAAAAAAACAATTAAAACAATATATATTTTAACCTTGGTGTACAGGTATACTATTGATGTTGTTGTGCTGTTTTGTATTTACTCTTATAATGCAATAAAAAGTTGTATCTCTCTAACTATACTCGTGTTCCGTAAAACTTATGGTGGTAGTATTTGTATTTTTTATTCTTGTGCGATAAAATGTATTAAATATTTACGAGTATTTACCTAATACCTAAATAATTGTTTCTTCCCTGTTTCTACTTTTTTGTTTGGCTGTATTTTGGTAGATTATCCATTTCACCTACTCTTCATTATTAAATTACCGAACTAATATAACAAACATAATCTACATATGCTTTTGCTAAGAAATTGAGCATTGATTCTGTATATTCCATATTTTATGCCAAGGGTAAGGGCCGATATCCCAATCTATTCGCGACAAACTTGGCCGCCTTGGGAGACAAGTTTTTACTTGTAAAAGTACTTTTATCAGCGTTATGAACTCAGGGGAAATTCACATTTATACGCAATATTCGGCTAACTCGTGTATTGTTGGTAGAAAATATTTACGGCTCCATAAATATAACGGTACAAGCTAAATTGAAAGTCGGTTAAAAAAAGAACGTATTCGTAACATTTCTTCAATAGGATAAGCCAATTAAAGAATAATTTTGACTATTGAAATTATACATTTTAAGCCACAAAGGTACACAAGTTTAAACAGCCTATGATAAACATAATTCACCCATTTATATTAATTTAAACTTAGAAATTCTGCTTTTTATGTTATACTTCTCAAAATTGGATTCTGTCAAATGATGGGTACATATGTACTCGTTTATAATAATGATTTCTTAAAATGTAAAAACATTTGTGATTTCATGCAAAAAAAAGAAACATGAAACTTTATCATTAAACATTTTGAAAGCAACACAAAGTGAAGCGGCAACATTCATGCGCCATTTATTAGAATTTTCATAAACTCAACGCAACATAAGGTTGGGTATTACTCATATTATTTTTAATAAGGAAAACTGGCATCTAAAATATGAACAATAAGGTTTAATTTCCGATTTTCCAAATGTACTTGTTTGTTAAGGACTGCGAACGATGTGACACAAGCAAATTGTAGTGGAAAGTGCCATAATCGTAAATTGGACGAAAATTGGCTTTATTAAGCGAAAACATCCGTGTTGCGTCGATTTAAATGTAAGAGTATAAGCATATTTCCGGAAATTTGAAATTATACCTATCAAAACGAAAAATTATGTAATCGCATATGTATTAAAATATATGTGTTAAAGGAATGTTGTTATGTGATACAATACTCGTATAATGTCAGGAAAAGCGAAAAGGAATTCAGAGTATGTAAATGTTTGGTCATGTAAAGAAGATTAATGATAAAACTACTTGACTAAGCTAGAATAAGAGAAATAGGACTGTGAAAAGACCAAGGCGAACTTACAGGTCAGCAAAAGCTTAGGTCAGTAGTACCTACTCCGAACCAACAAGCTTGTATGAAGAGTCTGGTGAATTTAGATGAAGCGAAAAAGTATGCAGAGAAGAAGAAAAAACCGTGCCGTGTGGTTCCCGGCACCAATACAAAAAAGAATAGGACCACTCCATCTCTTTCCCATGGATGTCGTAAAAGGCGACTAAGGGATAGGCTTACAAACTTGAGATTCTTTTTTTAGGCGATAGGCTAGCAACTTGTCACTATTCGAATCTCAATTCTATCTTAAAGCCAAATAGCTGAACGTGGCCTATCAGTCCGCTCAGGACTGTTGGCTCTGTCTACCCCGCAAGGGATATAGACGTGATTATATGTATGTATGTATGTAAGAAGAAAAAAGGTATAGTCTCATCAAGAAAAGAGGTTTATTTTCTTATGGAGAAAGTATTCACAGTTTTACAATAAAATTATAAAGGAACGACTTCCCTGAACCTACGCTTTATGATCTTAGTACACGCAAAAACGAAATCAATTTCAGACAAGATTGCTTATGGCATGCCTAAAAGGATTAGCTATTAGACCAACCCTGTGCTTAGTCTTGGAACAAATCAGCCATCCAGTTGAATGTGACCTTGGGTTTTTTAAACTATTGGCTCTGTCTACCCCATAAAGCATAAAGACGTGATGTATTTAAGTATAACTGTTCCAGACTGACAGTAAAGGTGAAATGGTGAGTGACGTAAAACATTTCTGTGGAAGGCGCAACCGGTAACATTCAAGTAGGGAAGATATACTCGTAATATGGCGGTTTCTTGCATAAGAATTTTGTACAATATCTTAATTCCTTTCTTTTAATAATATGAATGTAACATGTATTATAGTTATAGTATGTGAATAAGTTTATTCCCTTAATCACATTTTATGACCTCCACGGGAAACAGAAGGGTTACAAAGGCTTGAAGTCAACTTCCACTCTCGAACATAAACGGCAAACATTTAAAATTATTCAACCTAAAGATCAAATGTAAGTTGTTCAAAATTTATGTAAGCAGGAAAGTTAAAATGGTGCCTTTTGAAAAATTAGGGTCCCTTTAAAACATTACGTCCTGATAAGGGCCAAAAATTATTCCATCTAATTACCACGCTGTTATCTACAGACGTGGTTACCGTAAGGTGCCTTGCTAATTTAGTAAATGAAGCCGTAAAAATTATTTTTCATAAAATTATTTAGATATGCTTCGAAAAAGAAAATTAATACTACATTGTTTTTTAGTGATTTAAAAATAATCCGTCATAATGGTGTTATAGTTTCATATCTAGTTGCCCTAATGTCCAGCTTTCCTCAAGATGGTTTCAGTAAAAAATTAAAATCTTAGCCTTCATTTTTATGACTTACTTGTAGCAGACAAAATGCAGAAAAGCAGCCTACTTTGCTGTACTGCCCCGTCTTGCGGAAGCCTCCGACTATCTGGGGAATGAATTACTGGCTTTGTCACTTCTACCTTTACCAGGTAGGAGAGGTAAGTCAAAAAGATCCTGACATGACGTTACGAAAGGTGACATGCGCGCCAATGGTCTTAAAAATTAATTGCTGTATAAAGTGGAACAGAAATTGTCAGGAAGCGTACCCCAGCCTCGAAGCATGTGGCTGAAGCTGCAACTGTTCCCCACGCAAATTTGAAAGAGAGACTAAATTTCAGGAAAAATCCATTTGTATGACGATCATGCCAGTTTATTTGCTCAGTTAAATTCCAGTAGTGAAAGTTGTTAACTAGCGGAAATTGAATTACCCTGTTCTCGGATAAACAATGTTTCCATTAATGAGCGAAGTAGGGTAATTAGTCAAATACGATAACAATTTTGCCTGGCTAATGAAATTTGAACAACGTTGTCAAACCTTGTTAATATTTTCCTCGGTTTGTAATACGAAATAAATTTGTACAATTGTTTTGCACTTTGCTATTACCTTAGCTTTGGTTTTTAGTATCAGAAAATCAATCAATTTTAAATCAGATCCTCTTTTTTTTTTTAAATAAATGTCTCTTTGTTGTGCATTACAAATTAGGTAGAAATTGTAGCAAGCTTCATTTTTACTGTAATAACCTGAATGAGATAATATCAATCTCATCTTTAACAACTTAACTGGTTAGTAACCTGTTCAGTAGTTATTCAACAAACATTTTAATTATTCGTATGTTCCACTTCAAAACTTAGTCTTATACAATAAATTAGGCGAGGAAGGTACCGTGCGATGCTCGAAAGTTGAATATGTCATCTAGTAAGCCTTGCCTTCGTATAGTTAGTGTAATAATTTGCTAGAGCGCCCTTGCCGGATTTCAAAGCTGCCTCAAGGGAATCACAAATATGTAAAATAAAGATATATGCCAAGAAATGGGTCTAAAAATCTATTCTCAGTGAAATTTATGTCTGGCATAAGCCCAACAAAATGTGTTTTCGTCGCACACAACGGTGACGCGGTAAATATTTAAAAAGAGATTTTCTGCAAAATCATTGCATAAGTTTTCTGACAATATAAAAAGAAGATTTTTTTGATGTTCCCATGAGATCCTTAAATGTCACAGATATATGGGCCCACTAGTTACTTGTGCCTACAAAAGCTCAGTGCCGTCAAATGCTTACACATTCCATGGACTCAAATCTTACAAATCATGACGCGCGCTCTATAGGTGACATATACCAACGCGAAATTCGAATAAGTTAGGTAACTCTTTGGGTTCACACAAGCTTCTCTGACTTGCATAACTAAGCGGCTCGCAAGTCGCAAGTTAACGCCAGAAGTTAGCGTCTTGCTTCCTTTGTCACGGTTTTGGATGTCGCGTCGCGTGCGGTATCTGGTTCATGTTTGTGTTTCAACATAGAAGTAACTTCGCTTCATATTAATAAATGGGAGGAATTTGTAACAATATTTGCAATATCAATAACTAATTATTTTAAAAAAGCCATTAGGGCTTAAAAACGTTAAGAGACTATCACTTCTTTTGATAACTTTAAAAAATTATTTATATAATTCAAAATTATTTGATCTAAGACAAAACTATTCAAAATGATAAAGGAAAGTACATATGATTCTACTTATGTTTGTGTATATGTGACAGTACAGGGGGCTAACGTCTATTTGTCAATTGACATGTGACGGTTAGCTGTTTAGTTATGCAGCTCCTAACTCGTCTCTAGCTAAACAGTGAGCCAACTCATAAGTACTTGTGTCGCGTGTGTTTTAATATATTGTTTTAGTCTTTTGACGGCCTTCACGATGCATAGACAGTGGCTCTATAATGTTTATCTATATAATTACTAGCGACTCGCTCCTCCACACACGCTCCACTTCGCACGGGCAGCATTATATATTTTCATTCAAACTTTCATTCCCTATTTTAGTATTTTAGGGATTGATTTTTTTTTTAAACTATCCTGTTAGAACGTAGGTTTATAACAATATGCTTACCACATTTTATTCGAATCGGTCGAGCAGTTTAGCTGTAAAAGCGGAAAAGTCAGACTTTCGCATTTCTAATATTAGTAATTTCTTGTCTAGTTTGAATAGAACGTTTATACAGCTAGAATCATTAATTCCACAGAAAAGAGCTAGCTCTGTATAAGAAGAAGAAAAATTAAAGTAAAAAGAAAAAGGAATTATTTTCATGGCTTAATAAACAATCAATTATTTAAACCATTATAGACACAAATTAAATCAAGTGTATTATCCTACCGGCCGATCACGATTAAAACTGTAAGCAACAATCAGAAAGTAATTAGCGATAATTCGAATTGCTTTTAAGAAGTCCAGAGAAACGAAACGTAAGTTATTGAAAATAAACAATAAATAATAATGTAACATTGAGAGAAAACATTTTCATCTTTCCAAGTGTTAGTGCCGGCACGAAGACTATGCTTTGAAGGCACTCGTAAACATCCGCCTAAGATCAACAACACTCGTGTTTTGTACGTTGTCGATTTTACAGACATCTTTTGTTTCATGTTTAAGTCCTGAGAAATGTTTTCTTTTGAACGAAAACTACTGCATACAGCTGAGTTAAGTCACAACATTATGTTTGTTTGATACTTAAATTAGGTACTTACTTTTTTATGTTTTTATTGTTGTAGCTCACTTGAAGCACATTACCAATTAATTAAATAAAAAGCCTAGCTTATACCTAAACACTTTATATTTTTCATCTTCATTTCTGAGCTTTGAAAATTTCTGATGCACACCTTTTTTTCTTTTACTCGCATTCTACGACACATTCACAAAGTCAGATGGAACGCAGGCATAGTCGCTTTCTTTGAATTGCTCATCCATAAACATGCAAACAAAGGCCGAGATGAGACACGCTAAATATTAATTTAAAATCTACTTCGTGTTGACTAAAATCAGTATTTCGTTTTTATTTTTAATAGGCTGTCCTTTTAAGACTAATAATACACCATTATTAGTCTTAAAAAATTCCATCAACCTATCAGCTTTAAATTTAATGCCAATTTCTTACTTAGCTTGCCTATCCCCGACTTACCTGAGAAGGAAATCAT
Organism: Amyelois transitella; assembly: GCF_032362555.1. Lineage (NCBI taxonomy): Eukaryota > Metazoa > Arthropoda > Insecta > Lepidoptera > Pyralidae > Amyelois > Amyelois transitella. Next base: position 7,121,315 of record NC_083519.1, on the reverse strand, counting down.
AAAAACCCTTATCAACACAGATCCTACGTTTTTCAATTAAACTTTATTAATCGTCGTTTGTTTAATACAACCCTCGGTCAACTTTCCCGGGATTGGGAACTTCCGTCAATCTAATCAAACTCTATTCTTAGGGGTCGTTGTAATTTTATGTCCAGAATTTGAGAAAGCGATAAATTTTATAATTACAATGTCAGTCAGATAACAGCATGGACATTCAACTTTTTAATGACAATCCAAAATGTTTAGGTATTAAATGAAATGCTGTAAAGTAAATAAAATTCCAGTTTTTTTTTATTGAAAAATTTGAGATTATCATATTTCTCCAAATTACGTCTAATCTAAAAGTTGACAAAAAGCTTTCCTATATGATACGTAATGTGACTCGAACCAATAGCTTTCCTGTTGCCAAAAGCAACCACAAACTATCGAATGGTGGCGTATTTTGCGTGCGTAATGGCGAGTATTTTAGCGACTAGTTTCAGAGCCCAATCCTTTGAATCTGCACATTTTGAAATAAGAGCAATGTTGTTCGCGACTGCCTAGCAAGAGTAAACTTTAGTGTTGGAAAACGGACGTATTTAAAGCTGATATTAAATATTTTATTTGTTCTACAAATTATTGTCTCTAAATTTAAGGTTACAAGCAAACTTAGGATTAAACCCGGGCTTGTTATATGATGTTCTTTCTTTAAAGAAAAAAATCCATCCCTACCATATGTCCTAGTCAATATTGGTTGTTTTTAAGAGACAATAAACTTCTCCATTAATATAGAAGTCTTTAATTAATAACTTACTTCTCCGCTCTAGCCTATGATTTCTATTTTAAATATCATTTTCACATTAAACAAAAATCGAGTATTCATCTTTTTAATATTATTATAGATACATAGATAAAAGATGAGTAATTTTCGCTATAATTCCACAGGTCATTATGTTTAGCCAATTATGGATATTCAGCATTTTCACGGCCCTGTAAAGACGGCGCTGTTAATGAGGGCATAAAAAGTTCCCTTTTCTGAAATACACCGCAAATTTGCATTTAAATTGGATATAAAGTAAAGGTTTTTAAACTTCACGCTAATTTAGGGCCTAAAATTACGTTAATGTTACATAACCCGTAATAATTTATCTCCTTGGAAAAGTCAGCCTCTGATGCTCAGTGGTAACTTCCGTGTCTCTGGGTTACGAATTCAAACCCTATTTTATCATAATAAAAAATTTAAATACATATAGTCACGTCTATATCCCTTACGGGGTAGACAGAGCCAATAGTCCCGAAAAGACTGAATGGCCACGTTCAGCTGCTCGGCTTAATGATGGAATTGAGATCCAAATAGTGAGAGGTTGCTAGCCCATCGCCTAAAAAAAGCATTATCGCAATTTAATAAGCCTATTCCTTAGTCGCCCTTTACGACATCCATGGGAATGAGATGGAGTGATCGTATTCTTTTTTGTATTGGTGCCGGGAACCAAACGGTTTCTCTCTATATATATTATTTTATTTATTGACGTAAATGATCTGTTTTGATAAAGTAGCAGTGACAATCGTATTAATCAAATAATCTGATAAAGATAAGAAGACAAGCTGTGATGATTTACAATAGATGGTGTTTACAAAAGCCTGTTGAATAGTTTACTTGAACACGGGAACTATTCACAAGAACTATCATTTCCAAGGAGGGTAAAAATTAAATTCTTTCTTCATCAAAAGCTTGATCATATATCTTCATAGTATAGTTATATACATGTCTACCAGAAATAGAACGGTTAAACTCAAATTTTAAACATTACCTAAAGGCTATTCAACATATGATACTGATGACTAGGAAACCAAATGTTTGAAAAACTATTTTAAAAAGAGCATTCCCCTAAAAAAGATTTTTTTTTTAGAAAAGATAATTAAGTTTATTTAGTTTAACTACTTACTAAGTACATTCAAACTCTATCTAATGCATGTCAGATGTTGATGACATCTATACTAATACTATAAATAAATATAAATAAATATATACGGGACAAATTACACAGATTGAGTTAGCCTCGATGTAAGTTCGAAACTTGTGTTACGAGATACTAACTCAACGATACTATATTTTATAATAAATACGTATATAGATAAACATCCAAGACCCAGGCCAATCAGAGAAAGTTCGTTTCTCATCATGCCCTGGCCGGGATTCGAACCCGGAACCTCCGGTGACACAGACAAGCGCACTACCGCTGCGCCACAGAGGCCGTCAAACTAACAGACAAACTATAAAGCTGAAGAGTTTGTTTGTTTGTTTGAACGCGCTAATCTCAGGAACTACTGGTTCGAATTGAAAAATTATTTTTGTGTTGAATAGACCATTTATCGAGGAAGGCTTAAGGCTATATTGCATCACGCTACAACTATAAGGAGCGAAGAAATAATGGAAAATGTGAAAAAAACGGGGAAAATTATTCACTCTTCAGGGCTTCAATGATGCCCAAAATAACTATTCCACGCGGACGGAGTCGCGCGCACACCTAGTTTTGTGTTAAAATAAAGATACAGTTATTACTAGACTTGTGGAACTGAGAACCTATGTTTTGCTTTGTTAAATTAGAGTTGGCATTGAAGGCGTCCTTAATGGCTATTAAACGTTTCATAGGACTTAAGGGAACCCCTTCGAAACGATGCTCAAAATTTTGTTGGAGCTCAAGAGAAAATTTTAACAGCTTTTCAGGTCAACGGTCGGTAATAAATTATAGCAACAAGGGTAAACACCTCCTATTAATTCATTAACTCAAAGTCATACCTATTCCTTATAATAAACACTAATACCTGTATACATACATACCTACGTACACATATCATGTTTTTATCTCTAACGGGGTGCGGACAACCCTCTCGAAAGGCTCGAAGTCCACGCTTAACTAAACGTTCAGTACAGTGACATGTTGCTAGTTAGTAGTTGCCTAGAAAGTAAATTCCAAGCTATATTAAGCCTGTCCTGTCCATTGATCGGCCTGAGAAGAGAAATACTCGTAGTTGGCACACACAATGCTGTTGATAGCAAAGGAAACCGGTATGGAAGTTTTCACTAGATGAATTTACTTATTTCCTGAGCCGCCTTATACGACATAGGTACAATATAAAAAGAAATGAGAATAAATGTATTTTAAAGTGCCGTACTTCAAGGCATGATGCCATAACTGTATCAATATTATATTTATAGTAGTTATATGGTAATATTTGCATGTTTTATTTATAAAATTCATCAAGATTTTAATTATATCTATCATCTAAGCGACCTTGTGACAATAACCTAATTTCCCAACACTTACCGGGAGATTTGGGCTCACCCCCTAACCCAAATATTTAATGCATCGAAGTTTTTGCTTGAAACCTTGCCATTGACATAAAATTACAAGAACAAACTATACCCACCGTATCTTAATTAGTAGCTTTTTAATTTAAAATAACAACAATTTATAAAAAAAAAGATAAGATCATTATTTTCTGTTAAACTCTTGTGCAACAAAATTTTATTTCTAGTAATCAATCAAATAATTTGTAATAAGTATATAGTTTTTATTCAAATTGATTTCTCATACGAGCAGTAATTTTTTCTTTCAAATGAGATTCCAAAATCTTCTCCATTTATATTTAAAGTATATCGTCGGTGAGTTGGCAACAGAAATCTTATTTTGCATGCATAGGAATATCTTAACGTCCTACCCCGCTAATTGTCATGATTGGAAACCAGTCAATGAAGTCGTCTCTCTGATTATATAGTCTCAGTGGCCTGCTCAGGTTTTTGTGTCCTACACACAATACCATTGTAGACACCATTTTGTTCCCGCCATTAATCCTGAGCCGTCTCGTTTTGGTTGGCTTATCTTAATGGGATGGGTACACGCAACAACATGAGTTGTATTCAGGCCTTCGGATTGAGAGAGGGAACCGAAATTGTGGGTAATAAAAGCTGGAAGAGACAAAAAATATGACATCTGACAAAAAATATGACAGCTGTCATATTTTTTGCCTTGTCCAGCTCTCATGCAACTCTTCGTAGCTTCATGAAGGCAGCAGTATGCACTTGTAATTTGGCTACCCCGTAAATAATAATGACGTGGTATGTAAAATTGACAGCATTTCATAGAATGCATGTGTATCAATAAATCAGAATTAAGCTGAATTTTATGATGTAAATAGAAATTTTCTGGATTTCGTTTTCCTCTTATTAATATTTGAATGATTTTCCAAATAAATTTAGCGGTTGCGAGCATACACTGATATTACAATAAAATCTTTAATTTTTATTAAGTTTTCAGACATATTTGCATTTATATTGGGAACATTATCCTTCAATATTCGACAAAATGAAAAATGGTAAAGATTTTTCAAAACGTTAAAAGCGAGAGAAACTTCCAAATACTGCTAAGAATTTAATGAAAAAAGTTTGAGAAATCTTAATAAAAAATTGCACCCTTTGGGTTAGAAGGTTTGATAAATTTCATTTGGGAATAATTAGTTAGAAACCGCCTTTTAACTTCTGTCTATTCTAGGAATCATTTTGAGAAATTGAATAAATATGAAGACTACTCGTACCAACGACAATTACCTATATAAAGTAGAAACAGCTAAGTACAGCGTAAGATCAGAACAAGTTTGCAAACTGGTTGCCCTCTTTGGTGCAGCGGTATTGTGCTTACCTCTGAAACCTGAGATCCTGGGTTCGAATCCCGATTAGGATCTACCAAAAAAAAACTTTTTTCTGATCAGCTGGATTATCTTTAATGTATGTAAACCTATATAACTAATATAATATACATACATTCATACATAAAGTCACGTCTTGATCCCTTGCAGGGTAGACAGAGCCAACAGTCTTGAAAACACATGAGACAGGCCACGTTAAGCATTTGGTCATGATCAAATTGAGATTCAAATAGTGACAAGTTGCTAGCCCACCGCATAAAAGAAGAATCCTAAGCCTATGCCTTAGCCGCCTTTTACGATATTCATGGGAAAGAGATAGAGTGATTTTTTTTTTTTTTTTTTTTTTATTACATTTATTCACATAAGAAAGTAAAAAGCGAAAACAAAGGTTAAAAAATATAAAAAGTAGAAGAGTTTTAAGGAAACAAAAATGAAGTTATATATATATACCTATATATATATTAATAGAGAGCACCCGTGGCTCCTCCGCCCGCGTAAAATATCACTTTACTCTTAATGGTTCTCTAATTTTTAAATGTTTTTCCTCACTTCCTCATAAACATGTCTATTTTCATGTTAACCCTAGCGACAGTTTAAACAAAGTTAGCGACTACAGAAGCATGGAATTGAATCGGAACACATAAAAGTGTTAATTGCATTTCCATACAATTCGACTGACCCGTCTGATGTCAGCTATTGTGACAGGTCAACTAGTTGAACAAAGTAGTTTGTCAAAGGGAATTGGTAGAAACCCAACGCATAAGCAGATTCGTAATTGTTCGGAGCGAAAGTTTTAGTCCGCTTAGTTCCAAGAGTTTGAAGCTACGAAGTTTAAGCCTTGAAATATTACATTGGTACTTTTATTTTGTACATACATATCACAACATAATATACTGTTTACATCTTTAACATAACAAGTTTTTTGTCCACAGATAAATTGCCAAAAATTTTGTTTAATTATTTTTCAAGTTGGTATTTCGCGATATCTTTAAGGTGTCAATCTTTTCTTTCCTGATGTTTCCACAGTCAACGATAGTCAGGTAAAATTTTAATGTTCGCGTTAATACCCTTGCAGACATAAATAAATATGTACGGGAAAAATTACACGGATTTAGTTAGCCTCGAAGTAAGTTCGAAACTGGTGTTACGAGATACTTACTCAACGATACTTTATTTTATAATAGTATCGTTGAGTAAGTATCTCATATTTTATACCTCTAAAGCTCAGGCCAATCAGAAAAAGTTCTTTTCTCATCATGCCCTGGCCAGGATTCGAACCCGGAACCTCCGGTGTCACAGACAAGCGTACTACCGCGGCGCCACAGAGGCCGTCAATTAATTAATAAAATAAGTTAAAATTTATGATACAAAGTGGACCCATGGTTGCCGTCTTATCACTATTTATGCTTAAAATTTATAAGACTTATCAAGATATTATATTTTACCTTGAAATATAAGGACCAACGAGTACACACTTAAACCTTCGTAATTTGCTCGTGGTTCATTGTTAATTCATAGACATTGTCGGTTAGCTGTTACAACTTAGCTGTGTAAACGTTGTTTGACTCCTTCGCTGTTTTGATGAAATTATTAGCGACGAAGGAAGTACATAACATTGTTTCACTTGGATCAATAACGAAAATCATATTGAAATATCCAGTTATATGCGGTATTTGAGTCATCTAATCTTTGCTTTAGTCTTCAGATAAAGATGTATCTTCCTTTGTTAATTTTATTACCCGAACAATATTTTTTTTTTATAAATATTAATGTACCTAACCCTTTTGAAATAGTTACGTAGGTATATACTTAATTTTCCCAAAAGAGGTGTGGTTGTAGTTATGAAACATCTAAACAGAGGAAAAAGAAGAAAAAAAAATAACAAATATTGAGAACAATTTTCTTATACATTTATTGTAAAAGATGTTAAAAAAAGAATCACTATTCTATGCGAAATTTTCCGCGGCTATTAATTAATCTCACAAACGTTAAATTCTCCGAACTTGTACATTTATTTTTGCATCAACAACAAATTCCCGAAATTCCTTTTGCCAAATATTGAACTGTGGCGCATACGTGAATTGATTGGCTAGTGAACCCGAGGCCGCAGATACGTTACGACCTTACAGCGTCCATGTAACTCGTGTTTAACTGGAAAACAAAATAAGGGGCTATATATTACTGACCACATACTATTTATGAGTACACTCTGAGTACTCGTAATACCTCAAAGGCGGATGTAATTGACAAAATTTCAATTATACTAGAATTAATTTAACATTATATTTAGAACCTCATTCTTTTTATTTCTTCCCTTCATTCATAATGTATATTTTATTTATTAGTAGTCCTATTACTCTACAAGATAGCTTGTATTCAAATATATCTTCGAATGAAACGAATCATATAATATTGGTGGAACTTAATTTACTTACGTTTAATAACATATGTATAATATTACTAGGCCGTAAACTAAGTTTATCAGTCCATTCTTATTCGTAGTGGCAGAAATTGAATATGGAATAATTTTTCGATTGCCACGCTTTGTTTTTCGGACTGAAAATGGTGATAAATAATAATGAATTGCAAGAAGTGTATTTGAAGCATTAAAAAATAACTAGTTCGAAAAACTGTGATAACTGAACCACGCAAAAATTTCGGTTATATTACAATGAAATTTGTCACTATTGGCACTACTTGTTTATTTGTTTGAGCCGCGGGCGTCAACTAGTTTAAAAGCCCGCTTTAAAAGTATTCGATGTCCTTCTCTGTAATTCACACTATATGTACCTAAGCAAAATTTCATGAAGGTCGGTTCAGTGGTTATTATGTGTTTTTATTATGGCTGATATTATGTGGAACCATAATAGTGTAATTGTAACGGCCTCTGTGGCGCAGCGGTAGTGTTCTTGTCTGTGACACCGGGAGGTCCGGGGTTCGATTCCCGGCTAGGGCATGATAAGAAACAAACTTTTTCTGATTAGCCTGGGTCTAGGACGTTTTATATATATAAGTATTTATTATAAAATATAGTATTTCGAACTTACTTCGAGGCTAACTCAATCTGTATATTTTTTCCGGAATATAAATATATTTATTTATTGTGATCTTACCGCAACGGAAAAACAAAATAAATCTCTGCCGTGCGGCCATATACGGTCAGCGGCAAACAATATCATTTTTCTTTCGGGATTAAAAACTGTTGTTTCAACTTGCGTTAGCCACAATAACGGCAATTGATATAGACAGGACATCCAATTTGAATATTAATTGAATAATATTGGTCGTAAATAATCCGAGTTATTTGGTTGCAAAACCGTATGACAAATAGATTGTTTGTTATCTATAAAATTATGTTTCAATTGAATGAAAATAGTTTTTGTGGGTCTATTTTGTTTAAAGATTTAAATCATTTGATGATGACAATATAAACAAGAGGATTATCTCACACACACACACATTGTTTTTTTGCTGTACGTTGTCAAACTTGATCGTTTGACATATATATTTTTTTTTTATAATTGCAAAAGGTACTGGGGATCAAAATGTGAAGGTAAGTAATACTCGCTTGTGTGGCGAGGCCGAATGCAACAACTAGTAATGAAATAAATATTGCTTTGTTTATTTCCCAATTTGAGGAATATAATTTCGTCAAGTGCTCTCTGTTTATTTGTCACAGTTACCGGCCCAAGATGAAACAGCTTTTGATTTGCATTGCAAAATGTGTACTATTTCGTAGTCACTGGCTTGTATCAAAATAAATACGTCAATTAAAAATCTAATTTCGAAATAAAATTGTTCCAAAATCGATTTAGAGAATATTTATTTACGTAAAATTTGTAAGAATTCACACATATTACCTTTGTGAAATAAGATGCTTTATCGGAATTATTAAATAACATTATATGTATGTAAAAGTATTGCTTAGTCAATATGATTATGTTTTTCAAAATCAAATATTTATTGTTTACTAAAATCTTTTTATCAATAAAAACGTTTTTTGAGTTACATAAATTATTCAATAAACATTGAAAAAAAAACAATTCTTGTTGCCTAACGGGTTAGACTTCGCTCAGATGTATGGCCTCTTGATGATATTAATATACAAATTAATTAGTTCATAATTAATCCAGCATACTTAGTTTGATAAAAGTCAGTGGCAATACAATGTAGGTGGGTTGTTGGCTGTTGTAGCGAAACAAGAAGGCTTTCATTGGAGCCGTCCTTTAGGTATCATCATGAATTTTCATGTCTTTACAGAATTCATGTCGCTAGACTCAAAATGTAGGACGCGGAACAGAAATTACAAGATGTAATTCTTGCTAAGACCTAAGTAAAACCTAATATTTATAGTACCTATACTTAGTACATAGGTATACCATAAATATTCATTTATTCGTAGATATTAGTATGTTATTATACGCTGGTCTAGTAACGCAGAAAATGTGCATGCTAGCTGCTTTTCTTCCCGCGATTGTAAAAGTAGACTACATCCCCTTAGTATACTTATAGACTACGGATTTTTTGAATTTTTAAACACTACCTCTGCATCTTAATTCCATAACTTTTAATATCCAGCTAATTATGACTTATCGTGGCAGTTTTAAATGGAACCTATGTTTGAACACCGATTATATTTTTAACCAACTTTTGTTAGTTCAAAGCATGTTGATGAATGCGTCTATTGCATAGATTGATAATCTCTTTATAGCACCAAGAAAACAATACAGGCCTTATTAAAAGAAACATAATAATAATATATTAATACAATAACTACTTAATAAATACTTATTAAGTAATTATTTGTCTGACCTGAATCCCGTCCCACTGGCAACCAAACGGCAAACAAAACAATGCGAAAGACGAATTCCATAATAAACTTACCCTACAATACTCCATAGGTACATATATCGCACGATATAACATTATAAAGTTACGTAAGTTTCAGTGCGAAATGTTCTCACATTTTTCATCCCGCACTTAACACACCACTCTCTTGTACACGCTCCCTTGGTAATGCAAAAATTATGGAGCAAATTTATTCTAAACTTGTTTTGGGAACTATCAAAACTTTTGTGCATATACTTCATTGTAAAGTTGGTTTTGGAAAGTTCGTCTTGCGTGCTTTCAAAACCGGGCTAACCTGATTCTTGCAACTTTTGCTGCCGTTCGAATATACCCGGCTACTTTAAATGTAATTTAGAAACTAGCCCTTATCTGTCAAAAGATCCTGTACATAAATAATAATTATCCCTTGTCCGCCTTGAAAGAGAAGAAATAATTATGCATATGTTTGTGATCTTTTTCGGAATATAATTTGATTGAATTTAAACTTGGACTTGCTTGATAATTTTTTAAATATTTATATGTAGGTATTCCTTAGGTAAAACAAATAAGTAACTTCAGAGTACCTATGTCAGTAACACATTTTATTCATGCGCGTTAATTTTATAATTTTATCATGATTACATATTAAAAAAAAATTTTTTTTTTCTTAGTGACCAGCATCAGTACCAATATTTTAATTACATATGGTTTCACATTACCGACTTCCATTTTATAAACTTACTCGTAGTATTAAACTAAAAAATATAGAATTCGGATCAAAAACGGGTGTAGGCACAGTACTTTTTTTTTAACTTAGAACGATGTTCTAAAATTTTGTGGCTTAAAATGATATCCTCATAAATAACGTGGTTACAGAACCAGCACCGTACTTTCGCATGTTTTTTTAGTAAACTTGAAGAGAAAAAGAACTTCCCGCTAGGAACATTTTTCCACTGCATGTTTTCTGAAACTTCATTTGGACACGAATTTTGTTTTACGAAAATGGAAAGGGTGTACTTTTTATTTCACTTTTAATATTGGTTCTTTTTGGGTTTTGAACTTTATGAGAAAAAACAAGGTTTGAGTTTTTGTGTTTTATTCACGGTAAAATGAAATATTTTCTTGTTGTTTTCTTGGGTGTGTAATGTCTTTCATAATCTTATTATCTCGCATTGTAGTCACGAATGAAGACAACCAAAAATTACCGGCCTCCTTAATATAAATGGATTGGTGTACCTACATATATATTATGCACACGTATGCTTCTTTCTCATAGGTATGAAAAGTAAATATTTTCATAAACCTGCTACATCTTATGCTTTATATCCATTATCGCTCATTTGCCGTTCACTAAACCGTATTCAATCAATATAATGTTTATCCCAACTAATATTAAAAATACGAAAGTACGTTTGTTTGTTTGTTGTCTCTTCACGCGTTATTTACTAAACCTATCTTTCTTGAAATTGCGTATATATTATTAACAGTTTGAAAAAAGACATAGCGTACTTTTAATTGCAGTAAAAACTATAATTCCTGTGAGATTCCCGAAACCCTGTATCTTTTGTAGATGATGCTTAATTCGCGCGGGAGAAGATGCGAGAACTAACTATTATACTCGTATAAAGACGAATCAAAACATAAATCAAGCATGTTGCGGATAATTTTCTGTTTAAAACTCAATAATTAATCATTTTTATACATACATACATAAAATCACGCCTCTTTCCCGGAGGGGTAGGCAGAGACTACCTCTTTCCAATTGCCACGATCTCTGCATACTTCCTTCGCTTCGTCCACATTCATAACTCTCTTCATGCAAGCTCGGCGGTTTCGGGTACTTTTGACCTGACCCTTAAAATAATTCTTATAAATGTATAATTTTAATGCACTTGTTTCAGTTATTGTTTCTGCGACATCTAATACTCTAAACAATGCCAACTTAGTAAGATTAAGTAACTGCTGATTTCTAAAAATGGGAGTGCCTGCGAAACATCTCACACTCAGTTAATTAAGGGTGGGTAATTTGGGGAAGTGCTCCGTTGTTTACTCGGATGCATAAGCATTGTTATAGCTGGAGACTGACATGAATAATTAGATGTTGGATGAAATGGCTCAAATGTTCCTCGACCCTTGTGATTATTTTGCCAGTTCACTATTATAAGTCCTGGGTTCGATGATGTAACATTTGTTCAAATTAAAAAATTGGTTTGCGTTTTTGTATTATTTTTGTTTGTCTGTTGAATCTCACACACTTTTAAGCTTGTTAGGCAAAAACATATGTACATACATATGGTCACGTCTATATCCTTTTTGGGGTAGACAGAGCCAACAGTCTTGAAAAGACTGATGGAGGCCACGTTCAGCTGTTTGGTTTAATGATAGAATTGAGATTCAAATAGTGACAGGTTGCTAGCCCATCGCCTAAGAAGAATCCCAAGTTTAATAGCATATCCCTTAGTCGGCTTTTATGACATCCATGAGAAAGAGATGGAGCGGTCCTATTCTTTTTTCTATTGGTGCCGGAAACCACACGGCTATTTAGGCAGTTAGGCAAATATACTCAATAAAAAAGCAACAATGATTTTAAACCATTTTTAAGGTGGTGAAGTTCATATTAGTTGTATGTTTAAGCAAAGTAGTTGTATGTTTAACCAAGTAACCATATTAATCACATTAGGTGTTTGACCCCGGGCTTCGAAGAATACAAGGTACGCAACCACACTCAGGGGATTCAGACGATGATTAATAACTAAGTTAAGATATCTCTTCTAGGTCAACATTCACACGGCATGTTATATTAATTTCTTCCTAACAAAGAACAACGTGTAAGCAACCTTAAATCTGGGTCGGGAAATAAATCTCTATATCGTCACAGTTGTGCGTGTTCACGGGAATAACTCACCGAAAGAGGGAATTGTTTCACCCCAAAACACGAGATAAGACGTAGTCTCTCTCATCACACAATAAATCTTCCAGCACCTTGATACAAAATAATGAGAGACAAGAAAAATATTCGTATAAGTATATAGTACATAGAAAATTTAAAGAAGTTTGGAAACGGTACTCGTGCTATTGATATAGTTTGAATAATACATACATTCATACATAAAATCACGCCTCTTTCCCGGAGGGGTAGGCAGAGACTACCTCTTTCCACTTGCCACGATCTCTGCATACTTCCTTTGCTTCGTTCACATTTATAACATTCATGCAAGCTCTGCGGTTTCGGGTAAGTACTTTTGAATAATAGGTTAACAAATAATATTATTCACAACATCTTTGGAGCGATTTAGGTTGAGGATTTAATAAAGCGTGCGCAGGTTCAATTAAGAAGTTCTACAAACGACTTTTTCTGTGTTATATTTGTAAAAAGTATCAATGCGGTCCATTGCTCTAACAGTATGGAAAATTCGTTACTTTCACATGAAGGCATTGAGACTACGATTCTGACATCATCCTCAATCGTACCTCTTGCTCTCCGAAGTTCAATGCAGTTTCTAGTTGTGCTATGTTCAGCACTTTGTATTTTTCTACTTCCATCTCATTCCAACTAACATTATAAATAAGTATATATTTACTCAAAACAATCTATAAAAAGTGTAATATATATGTAGTCTTATATAGTGTAAGAATAAGGATATAAGTGTAAAACTGTTGGAAGAAGTATAAAACATGCACAACAACATTAAAACATAGTAATAACTTTCCAATTACATTTATTTATTGAAAATATTCAATATGCAAAGGTCAACAGATAAATAAATGCCTAAGTTTCTTCATTATTAATTTTAATGTTTGCGTTAGTAATCCCTATAAGTTATACCAAAAGGGTCAAACCCAAATAGACTCGTTAAATATATTTCAACGTCTGTTAATTGTTTTACTATGAACAAGGCAAACGCTTAGGAAAATTATCAAAACTAACACATTTTCAGCCTGTGTAGGTGGTACCTTGAAGTCTTTTACTTCATAGACATCATGTCTATTTTTATTTACTGGTTGTGTAGCCATGACCTAATGTGGGTTAGTTTCCCCTGGAAAGTTGCAATTGTCCATCGGGTGTCATTTCGTGTAAAAATCTGGCTTTTCACTAGTGACAACTTTAACTCCATAGTTTATATTTACAATATGTACATAATGAATAAAACACGCTAAAGTTTTGTGCATATAAATCGAAATACAGATTTGATTAGGTCAAAAGTAACGTAAACTAATTATCTTACATGAAAAGTGTGATGAATATGGATAATGCGAACGAATTATTTAAGGATTGTGACAGGTATAAAATGTAGGTTCCTCGGGAAAAGAGGCGTGATTTAATTTAAATTGGCAAAATTCTACTTTTACTATACCAAAGAAATCGAAATAGCATGTCTTTTCGGTTCTCTCTCAAAACGGAAATGATTGTGTTTAAAACTAAAATAACTTTAATTATAAATTGTGACACAGCTACATTCTGGGCCACAGTATAAAGTTTCACAATAATGGCAACACACATTACACGGTAATGTTTCTTCGTGTACAATAGTCGAGAAAGTTCAAGAAATTGCAAATTGCGAAGTAAGCTTTGGAGCTTTCGAGGAAACCAGAACACGTTTTTGGATTGTGGGTAGTGCTATTATGGACATCTATGAGTATTTGATAAAAAAAACTCTGATACGACAGCTATCCGTGTGGTACCCGGCACATTGGAAAAGTACCACTCCAGATATATTTTATATGGATGACGTAAAGGGCAACTCAGGGAAAGGCAAATTTACTTGGCGTTCTTCTTTTAGGCGACGGGCTTGCAACCTGCCACATTATATGAATCTCAATTCTATCAGTAAGCCAAACAGCTGATCGTGGCTCTATCTACCTCGCAAGGGATATGTACGTGACTATATGTATTTATGTATACGTTTATAAATAGGTATTTCCAGGATGACTTTCATTCTGCTAACAGGAATGCCGTAGCTTCGTTAAAAATAACAACAATTTTCTCAAAATTTTATCCGGTCGGTTTACCTTATCAGCTCAGAAAATCGATATTCATACTACGGCTAGTTAATTATGTAAATCTTCTAAAATAAACTAAGGCCTATAGTCGTGGCTAAAGAGCACCAAAATTTCGTGGTCGCTAATAATTTCACAGTTTAACTGAGTTGCCGGCAAACACGAACTTCGTCAAAGGGATTTGGTTAATTCAATTTCTGTGTTCGGCCGTCGCTGCCTTTTGCAGCTATAAGCAGTGTTGCCAACTTAAGGGCTTACCTTTATCGCAGGGAAATTAAAATTTCTTGTACTTTTTGTGAAAAATTATGAAACGGTAGTGTTTCCCACCAAATCTAACTTTGAGTAGTAAGGCCGGTTATTTTCCGTATTTTAAATTTCGTTACCTTACAGTTTTACAAGACTATCGCCTTGAGGATTAGAGTCATTATTGTATGTATGTTCGCTTATGAAATATAAATCCTTTTTTTCTATGTTGTTATATTTATTTATGCCGTGTGATTCCCGGCACCAATACAAAAAAGAATAGGACCACGCTATCTAGATAGGCTGTAAGCCTATCTAGCCTAACTTGGGATTCTTTTTTAGGCGATGGGCTAGCAACCTGTCACTATTTGAATCTCAATTCTATCATTAAGCCTTTTAGCCATTAAGCAAAATAGCTGAACGTAGCCATTCAGTCTTTTCAAGACTGTTGGCTCTGTCTACCCCAAAAGGGATATACACGTGACCATAAGTATGTATGAATTGTTATTTTTATTACGTTATATTGTTTTATTACCTTTAATGAGAATTTTTGTTATTTCCATATGAAGACCTCATTTCGTCGGTAATGAGCTGAATAAAAAGAAGCCATTAATGCATCGAATTTCTCAAAGAAAGGATAGTATTTTACAAGGAAATGGTTGAATATAAGTTTGGTTTTGTATTTTTTTATTTAACTTAGCGTTAAAACAACAACTAATAAACCACAACGATGCGGTTTTCTTATACTTCTTGAAAGTAAGGCTAGTTATTTTATTTGAAACAGTTGGTAACTCCGGCTATGAGAAAATTTACGTAATATTTAATTCCAATATCACTCTCGGATTGTATACTTAGCAAAACACTCGAAGATTTCAATTATGTATTCTAAATAAGTGCTTCACCATGATACTTAAAGTTTTGTTCGTGGCTTGTTTTATTAATTAACTGACAATATACTTTTAATTAATAGATTTAAATTCAAGAAAACAGGAATTATTTGATACAACTATATTTATGTATGACTCTTGGGACTTCTCGAGAATATTGATATAGATACATTTTTCGGGATAGAAAAGGCCAAGAGGCAACAAATATAAACCTATAATGTTTATTAAAGGCACACACGAAAACAACGCGAAGGGATTACATAGCCTAATGCACAAATAGCGTACCTAGATTATGTGATGTGTGTACAAATAGTGTGAGTTTAGTTGGATTGAATTTCATTTTTTGTTTTTAATTGATTGGAATTAGAAAATACTTCTTAAGCCTTAAAGACGATGTAGTCAAGAATCCGAAATATACGGTATGCTTAAAGTTAAAAAATTGTAACGAAATTGATATTTTATACCGGCCAATATATCAAAAACTAACTAATTTTGCGTCTTGTAATATTTTGAGTCTCTATCAGAATACTTAAGTTGTAAAACTCTTATATGACTTAAACGTTTTCATATTAAAATACTGTAGTTACGAAATTTTCTATTTCTTGTGATATTTTTCACTTGAGCACTTCACTTAATGTTGTGTTCGTATAAAGCAGGTTGGCAATATTCTGTAATAATTATGACTCTAACTTGTGATGTTTAACGAGATAGTGAACCAAATAAAAAAAGTAGGCAACAAAGTTTTTGGTTGTCCACTAAACCATTCTGAGCCTCCATAACGTCTACTTTTTCCGGGGATTTAATAATGATTTCTTGCTCTTACATTGTTATCATAATAACGAAGGCCCAGCGAGATCTCACTAACGTAACTAATGAATCGTAGTCTTATATGAAGGAAGATAATACCTTTTTATCTTTATAGAGTTAGGGCGCGCACTTTCAGAGGCGGTCATGATATTTGAAGGGATTTTGCTAAATGTTTTGCACTCGATTGGTTTAATTATGTCAGTGTGTGGTTCCTAATCGTTATCTATTTGGTGATATTATTCTATCGAATTTATAGAACAAAATATGTGGGTGTAGTCTTAAAAACTATTAAATTGTGTATAGACCTATTATAATCTTTTAAACCGCTAGAGGTCGATTTACATTAACAAGACCTCGCCTAGACATTCGCCGTGAACATACACCTCGCAAAAACCTTCAAATTTTTACAAAATTATATATATATCTCAAAAACAACTAAACCAATTTTGCTGCCCTAAAAATTCTATTGACAATATCCTACATAACTTTTTAATTCAGCGGTTCAAAAGTTATCGCGTTACAAATTTATACAATACATAAAATGTATTTTCGGCCCAAGGTGATTGGTAAATCCCAGTTGCTTCACTCGCTCGTCAATAAATAATTGCCAAAATGAAATAGGATATCTACTATTTACACAAATATTTCCGAGAAAACCCCAGACCGATGGCAGAGAGCGACCGATATTTTCAGCACTGAAAATAATACGATAATGGACATCAGTTGAAATATAAACCAAAAGCGAACAAACAGATTTATAGTGATGGCGCACTGCCAAGTTACATGCAATTTAATTTTGATTCATACCCATTAGCTTAAGCGAGCAACTTATTTGGAATAGGAGGAGGAGTTCTGTTGTAAACTATTTAAAAAAAGAAGTAACAAGGGAAGCAAACCTATAATGGATCATAGTGACACGTGCAGTTGCCAGAATGTGCAGGTTCCATACGATATTTTCCCTTACCGTAAGCATGGTTTGAACTCGTATTTCAATTTTCTCAGAAATAGTCCTTGGCAGGATCACGGTAAGATTGAACCTATGCCTTTATGTTTTACTAAATTTTTATTCGGGAACGTTAACCGTTCGACCACCGTCGCAATTATGAGTATGAAAGTGTAAACAATATGGAAAATAACAAATTGTTCACCTAATAATGCTCATAACTGTATAAGACGCAAGGAGGTTTAGCTCAGATAATATATATTTACTTATGTACCGCGGGGTAATGGAAGTTTTCTTAGTTAAGTGCAATGGGTAGAATGTCTTCAGTCTAAAGGATTGGGAGCAAGACTTTAGAATAACTTTTCGGCTACAGCTTCATTATATTTGGCTGACAAAATAACAAACAGTAACTTTGTGATCTTAAAAATGTTTTTTATTTTATTTTCTCTCAAATATAATGTGTAGGTATACAAATTATAACGTTACTTTTTATATATGTCACATCTGAAAGAATAAAACATAAACTACATATTTTACTGAATAAATAACTGAATCGATACTACTCTGACCTCCTTTTTATACCCTAACGTAAAATGATCATAAAAGTGCGCAAATCCCTTACACACATGAAGTGACAGTCTTAAGTTTGAAAAGCCACCAGCGACCGGCGGGAACATTCGGGAACCAATGAGAACAATAAATTCCAAGTCGTGTTCAACTCACTGAAAGAGATTTAGGGAAGCCGATAAGCGAATGTTTCGGCCGCAGTTTCTTTCTGAACGAATGTTGAGTTTGTTCCCTATGGATCTTTGTATGACTGTATATGGCCTCTACCTTTTGGCCGCCGCTTCGCTCATAAGGCAGTTGACAACATTTACTACTTTATGAAAAAAAAATATGATGTGAAAAAATTTACTTTTAGCGAGATAAACATTGGGCTATGTAACTTTTGTTATAACAAATTTCCAACAAAAGCGATGAAATTGTTGTTATAAGTTTCTAATTATTTTAATTAGGATTCGTTTATTAGATAAATCTTTAAAAAATAACCTAGTTATGCTGGCTAATTAGTTACAAATTATATTTATTTACATCATCTTAGAGGAAAATCGATTGCCCAAAATGTTGTCTAAATTCTGAATTAATTACAGATTGAAAGCTATTAAAGATTTTTTTTTTCATATTGAACGATGATATATCTTATAGAAAAAAGAGGAATTATACTATTAGATGCAGTGAAACTTAACCTATGGGTACGCTGAGCGATTTATGCACAGCAAAATTTGTGGTTGAAAAGAAAAACACTCGATATATGGCATTCGGACTTGAAAAAATAGGTAGGTTGTCTATATTTTTATTGAACTTTTTTGGCTGCGGCTTGCTTTGTTTGTAAATTTTTTATCAGTGTTGTTTTAGGGATTTTTTCCGGATTCAAAAATGGAGAAAAATTTATAGAAATAAAGTTTAAAAACTAAAACCCGAGTACTAACACGTTCTAAAAAGTATGAAACAAAAAAAAGTCTCTGCTGAAATAATTTCATAATATTATGTACAAACTTTTAAATTTTAAATAAACAAACTGATGAATAAACAGTCAATTCAAACTCATAACACATCTCTTTTTTGTTAAAGACTCATGACAAAGCCGTGGCATTTATTTCCGGAGTTTTAATAATTCATTCATCAAAACAAGTTACAATTTACTAACACTAACATTAAGCAAGTGTGAAGTATGATAATATGGATGAAGGAAAATAATGAAAGGCTAATTTTAAAAGAAAAAGAAAGCAGTGTACGTAGGGTTGGGCTCGCAAACTCTATAGATAGTTTAACAAAGGATGCATTTATGCGCATGCAAACTAAATCATATGCAAGACAGCGCATGTAGGTAAGGAGGGATATATTTGCTTTCAACATACTCTAAATATTACACTTTTGCTTTTATTCTGAAAAAGAAATATAAGTTGTTGTTAGCTCTGTCTAACCCGCAAGGAAAAAGTGTTTGTATGGGTAAGTTGTGTGATTTTTAAATGTTTTATTTAAATCTAAATACCATACAGCTGAACGTGGCCTGTGTTAGTAAGACTGTTGGCTCTGGCTTCCTCGTTAGGGATAAAGACGCAATAATATATGTATGTAAGGTAATAAAAGATTCATATTCATTAAGCAAAAAGTAAACTTTTATTATTTAGTTGCCTACCGGTTAAATTCAATCAGAGAACAAAGAAAAAAATATTATGCAGAAGTAATAAGACAATTTTAATTTAGAACCTTAGTACAATGGGTATGGCTCTTATTCTAGCACGGTAGTAAGTCACAGAGTAAAAAAATGGCGTGGAACAAAGAACTCATAAATCCCAGAGCGGGTACTCGAATGAGATCTGGTTAAGCTACATTCGTTTACAGCGGTTGAAGAGAAAAAATCTTATTACAGAAACGTATTCACAACTCCAATGTCGAAATTAGTGTAGATGCGTCACATTTAGTCATTATTTTGAAATTGTTTTTAAGATTTTTTTATATTGTGCCTACAATTATTCATATAGAAATAGAAATCCATTAATGGTATTTAAGAGACACAGAAAAGTATAGATGGCGTATTATAAGGAAATATTTTAAAATGTACGTAGCCAATTTCACACAAAGTTAAAAAAACTAGAATAGTACTGAATAATGTTCAATTTTGGATTTACTTTAATTATTGTCTCTGACGCATCTATGGTTATAACATCATAGACTCACATGTGTATATTAGCGCCAAGCCTCGCAAATGTAACCGCAGATTTTAATTTCGCCTCTTGTACCCTTAATTTAGTGTACGCGAGCTCGCCTCAGCGGCATTGCGTAATTTTAAAGATTTTGCAGTACGTTTAGTGTTTTGTAGAGCATTACTTCATTTTGTAAAGGTGATTATTTTTGATGTCTTAAGAAACAACTTCTTCTTAATTTATGGTTTTTAAACCTTTTTGAGTAGGTATTTTCTAAGCTTGGATTTTACTATTAGATGTTTTATTAATTAAATTTAATATATTTTTTAAAAAAATTCAGAGAACATATATTGTTCTCACTTCTTTTTATTTTATTTCTTAAATTTTGGTGAGATGTTTACTGCAAGAATCGTGTGAAATCAAACAAATGTCAATACATTCTGAAATCCAAGTTATCAAATAATTAATTGCACCTATGAGAATTCGTAGGCACTAATTTAGCGCCGAGCGAGAATCGATAGGAAACATTGTAAGCCCAGTCACAAAGCTTCCGAACGGTTCAATTAATTATATCAGTTAGTTTTCCAATAATTGCTTCGCCTTGCCAAGTCTCAAGACCGACTCGCTTTGACTTTTTTCGACTTTCACTTTATAAAGCTTTGTTGATTTCTTTTTAATGGAAATCTTCAATTTCTACCGGGTTCTTACAAAATTCTCGTTTCCTTCGATTACTTTTTCAGTGGCCTATGCAAAAGCACAATATTAAGTGCGGGAAATGACGTATTATTTTACTGCGTGCGCTATTTCTGTTTCGTTTTATTTGAGTTTCTTTGATTGGGTTCCGTCGGCTGCAATTAAGGGAACAAATTACGAAGATTTTGAAAATGCAGCATAAAATTTTGTGTTGCATTTTCAAATTATTTTTATACCAACCATTTATACCTTTTTAATATAATTCGTGTGTATAGTTCTTGACTATTCTGCTAAAAAGGAACATAATATATATACCTACCTATACCCATAAGTTGACTTATACTTACACGCTAAAAACAAGGTGAGGAGTGAAGATATCATATGTATAGCTGCTAGCTATACATAACTATATAGAACTAACGTTTACGCAGACAGTCGTCATTTTGGCTCAACTTATTATTCTTGTAGGTAAGAACTTACGAATCATAATAAACTTCAAAGATAAAATAAAACATCATAATAATAACGATTTGAACATGGTACGGTTCATGAAATTAAAAAGTATATTTTTCAATGAAGCAGTTTAGAATGAATGGAAGAAAAACTTTACCACGAAGCAAATAATGTATCCAGATTAAAGGGAAGTGAGATCTGAAACGTGCCCGATGCGACCGATACGAAGCGAAATGTACCTTTTTCAATCCCCAGACAGGATGCGTATCGAGGAATAAAATTCTCATAGTTAAACTAAATTCGATTTTCACTCAAACAAACGATGAAGCCAACAAAATAGTCTCTATTTAAATGCAATAAGGTTGCTGAATGTAATGTTTCATATGTCGTTGACTGTATAGGTCGTTGGAGGTTTGTGACTCGATTTGAAGTATTTTGAAGTCACTGCTAGATTTTATAAATTTACGGTTGTATGTGTGGCATTATTCAAATTTGATGCCAGACTTTTATAGTATATTGTGGTAGTGAAATTTCTGTAGTTATGCTTTGAACGTCTTCGTACAGGGACATCGTAATCTTAGCGCAATTTTGATAAAATTTCTTGAAAACTTACAAGAATTTCAAATATTCTGTATGAAACTTTTATTCTAAGATTTCAAACATAGATTCAAAGCGTTAAAATAAACAGTTTTGTTATTTTCATTTTAGGAACCTAACTTGAAAAAAGAGGCAGTGATATAAGGCATCAGTCAAAAGTTTTTGTGTACAAATTTTTAGTATACATAGTTATAATGAAATAAAACATATTTTGCTGAATATGTAAATAATGAAGTATTTTGTTAAAAGTTCTGCATGATGTTTCACTGCTTGTTAAGACGGTTTTTTTTTTTTTTTCAATTATGTCGCCCATAAAAAAACCTTATACTCGAAGCTATTCAGCTAAAACTAAATTTTAAACAGTCAATTTATTCTTCACAAATATAATGTATAGCGTCAACACTTTTGAAACCGATAATGAAAAGATAAAAATTTTAATAATGGTTTAATATAATATTTAATAATGGATAATGTTATTCTTCAACAGAGGCTGCATCATTCATCTTTATTCATCTTATAAGTGCCCTGACATGGCGAGATGCGGTTACTAACGGTTTGCATAATTCAGTAGCTTATGGAAAACTTTTGGACAATTTAAAGTTTACCTTAACTTTGAATTGTTCAGCATTTTTTATAAGGCATTCTTTATTAAGGCGAAAAGTTAGCAACTTGTCACTGTCTGAATTATAATTCCATTCAAACGAATCAAGATATGTAAATATAATTCCATTATTAGGCCATACCGCTGAATGCGGTCTACTCTTTTCCCATATAGTATGTTTCCTCTCCGGGGACATAAATAATAATTCCTCTCTAAAGAAATGAAAACGCAACCTAGACCAACACCAGGAGACTTATAATTATTTAAATATTATCTGCTTCACTCATCCATAAAGGCAGTTTGGTCTGATGGAGAATTTGATTTTCCACTTACAACACGTTGGTTCGTGCATAGTCATTATTCTATGGCCGAAGTAGATGAGTAGGATGAATAATGGATAATTCGCGGTTGTGCCATGTGGGACGAAAATAATTTTGAATGCATGCACTCAGCAAGGACGATGAACCGTGATTCGTAAGAAATTCACGCCTCATATTTATTGCACAGGTTTATAACATAAGTCTAGTCTGAGTACCTTTAAACAACCTTATCAAACGGTTTTTTTTTTTTATTAAAAGGGACGCTTATAAAAATAAAATCATAATTACTCTGATCTGATGATGATGAATAAAACCTGAGATTGGGCCCGCTTGAGTTAGTAGAGGATTCTTTTGATAACAATCTAGTTAATAAGTCAGATAATTGAGCGATTCGACACCTGACCTGCCTTGACCCTGTAATCTGCAGTCAGACAAACCGTGGTTTAAGATCGACGTGTGAATTAATAAAATATGTAATTATTTTATATAATTAATGAAAAAAAAATGGGGACCATAACCCAGCAGACCAGACGAGCGATTAGTTCTGGTGAATATATTACTCAGATTTCTACGATTGAGGATCATGCTTGAAGTGAAAATGCTTATGAACACTTCATCCACTAGTTTCGAAATTATACCTCCTGTGTTAGATTTTCATAATTCTTTCGCCTTAAACGTCAGCTGTAAAAGATAACTGTATAGTACCGATAATACCTGCCAAGATAGACGAGTGGAAGCTGCACTAAGAATTTCTAGGATCGATAGCCGCAGTTCAGTTCTAAAGATCCATTACTAGGTCAGGTTTCAGATGGTTTTAGTAGTTTTGAATATTGCAAGTTTTATCACATAAATAGTGTCTTTTTAAAGGAGTACAAATATTTCAAAGGACGTCATGGCTGGTGACATTTTTATGTACCTTACCAGTTTTCTGATTGTGCATATTATTTAAGTAATTTTGATAATCGTTTTTATCTAAACATAACATTCGCAATGGCGCTTAAACAAGTGTGAGGCTTCGGTCAATTATCAAAAAATCTACTCTTTTTTCTACCAAGTGCCGTGTGGTTCCCGGCACTATTACAAAAAAGAATAGGACCACTCCATCTCTTTCCCATGGATGTCGTAAAAGGCGACTAAGGGATAGGCTTATAAACTTAGGATTCCTCTTTTAGGCGATGGGCTAGCAACCTGTCACTATTTGAATCTCGGTTCTATCATTAAGCCAAATAGCTGAACGTGGCCATTCAGTCTTTTCATGACTGTTGGCTCTGTCTACCCCGCAAGGGATATAGACGTGATCATATGTATGTATGTATGTTTTTCTACCAAAGCTTAATTAACAAATTCTTGTTTTTTTATTATATTGTAACCATTGTCATTTTAAAGATTGTATAAGTAACATTAATATGCCATAAAATGCCAAAGACTACGCGGCACAAGAACGCATTGGTCGTTTGTTCTATGCATTTCATACCTCGCTCTCCGACCTAATCCATAAACTACGAATGCTCGATAAAAGGATTGATAGATAGATTGGCAGTTCTTATTTACAAACAGGAAAAGTTCTCACGTATTTTGGTGGGTATGATTTAACTTTTTCCAGATAAACTTCTCGCTTACAAACTGCGGATTGGTTAACCGGAATTAATTTAATTGCTAAAATGAAACGGTTCGCGTCTTTCGGTTTCCGTTTCATTGTACGCTATTCGGAAATAAAGGCTGTTTAAACAGAGATTCCATTCAATTTATTAATGTCGACTGTCAATGTTTGCGTACGGTCAGGCATAAAGTTAAACATTTAACAGTTCCTATAATGTTGATTTTCTATAACAGTTTATTTACATACATACATACATACATAAAATCTTTCTGGCAAAACGTCAGATCAAGAGTACCTGAAACTGATGCTCTTGCGTAAAGAAAGATAAGAATGTGGTGAAGTGAAATATTCGTAAGTATGCAGGCATTATGGCAATTAGATAGATGTAATCTCTGCCTACCGCAAAGAGTTTATTTTCATTTATTTTAAATAATGTGTAATAATACCTAGACTTTGACACTATTACAGTTAAAATTGCAAAATACTTATATATCCTAATTATGCTTAGTTCTTTTGCATGATATCATAACTACGTATAGTTATAATCGTTTATTAATCATTTATTTAATTTTTTTAAGACATTTCATAAAACTTTTAGTTTCATTACATTTTAATTACTAATTTTAATGCATGTCCTAGCAATACTGAATTTTCCAATGGCCTAGTATTAATAAAAGACAAACATGAAGTAGAACATACTCGTACTTCTAAAGACGATGGCATTATTTATTATTACATGAAACTCATTTCCAATTAATTAACACGGTTATTTACTAGACATCCTACGTAATTGAAAACAGAAGTTAGGTACGTGAGACGGCTTACCTAAGGCCAGTATTGTTTACCTTTGAAATTGAATATAACGGTGCCATTATTACATTAGGGATCCCCGTGGTAAAATTTAATTATAACACATTGTTTAACTGTATGGACCTTCCCAATTTGTGTCTTATTGTATTAAAGGATAAAGTACTTAATATTTTCAGGTTAAAGAATTTTGTTATCTTTACTTAGAGTTCCATTACTTAATGAATGATTTTCATCCAAATATCACGTCCTTATCCGTTGCCGGTAAGTCAGAGCCAGTTATCATAAGACAAAAGCCCTACGCTTAGTGGCTTAGTACATTTAGTAACGACAGGTTGCTAACCTTAGCCTAAAAGAAAAATCCCAAGTCGCCTTCCTTTTGCTTATTTATTACGGTGTTGTATTTCTCAGGAATCCGCAATAAAAGTTAAATATTATGAAAATCGCACCTTCCATTTCTGAGCTTGGTTAAAACGAAAAGAGCAACAATATCTTTGACCTGTGCCCCCGTTGAGCAACCATGCAGTTAAAATGCATCATTTCTCTATGGAGTTCTAGAGAAATTCAATCCGAGCGTAATACGTAACGCTTTTGACACCAAGGCAATAATAGCAATCCGAGAGCAAAGTTAGTTATCAGTGCGACAACTCCTTTGTGTTTCTTTGAGATGTATTTTGCATTATTGATTCCACGATTTTAAAGATTTCCTTTTAATAGGACTACTGTCTTGAACTAAGTCTGTAGATAAATCATCAATGCTATTCGAAACATCGTCTTTTCACTTATAGGGTAAAGATATAACCAATAGTCAAAAGACTCTAGGGCGAAAGTCAATTAAAAAAAGCGTAGTAAAAAGAGAAATTTTGTCAAAACTAAATACCCAGATTTTATGACAATTAAAAACACTAATTACTGTTTTAAAGCGGTACAACTTTGCCAGACTAGCCGTAACTTTTGTTATAGTATCCCGAAGGATGAGTAGTGAAGTTTACGAGGTCACTAAGGCCAAGAGCACACGTCACACTCATAAACAGCTAGTAATAAAGGCGTTTGTTACTATTCTGAACTGTCATTTCATAACTTTGAGAAGTTATGGCTTCTAGTTGTATGAAAACTTTGTGTGATTTCTAAACTACATGAGTGTGAGCTTTGTTATAAAATATGGGTAGTTTTTACCACCTGAAAATTGCGAAGGTAAGACCAAAGTCCTTAATGTAAAATCTACACAAAAAGCGTTATTGCAAGTTATACGCGATCAAATGCGTTTAGCTAATAAACGCGAATTTGTATGGAATTCACCGCGTTACCACAGTTGGCGGTGATTAAATCACATAGAAACATACGTTTACTTACTTAATCTCTTAATTTATTGACATGTTTATAATTGTTCTTTGCTAGTGTTACCTTTTTGCAGCAACTAACGGGTCCTATACTCAATGTGAACGAACAAAATAACTTATATATTCATGCTTTCTTTACATTTTCATCGAAAAAGTACTAAAATGATGCCACAACAAAGGTCTAGAAGGATTACGAACGTGAAATGTTTGTCAATCATGGATTCAAACAAGTAATTTGACGTGATGAGACACTCGCACCGCCGTCATTGTCTCTGCAAATAGATAGGCATGTGTTTGGCTATAATTAAGTTTCTAGCAATGTGTAAAGCTTACCGCACATTGTTCTAACCCGACACTGAAACTACTGTAGGGTCCGACTTTGGATCGAACGACTTCCGTCAAAGCTTTGCAACCTTGCAAGGGCACCTAACGTGTATTGGATCATGTTTCGTTATATACCTACGTATTACTTTATTATATTTTTTATCACTATTTAATTTCATCTCAATCCTATTAAGCCATACAGCTAATCTGTGTGTTACAGTCTTTTCCAAATGTTGGCTTTGTTTACCCCGTAGAAATAAAGACGAGGTTTATTAATTTTGGAATTTAATTTATTACCTCGTAAGTATTACTTGTTAGTTAATTAGTTGACTTACATTCGTTTGCCTCTCAGTCGTATAATTTTCTCTTCGTGTCTAGAAGAGTAGACAGACAAAAGAGTTTAGCAATTTTTGCCCTCATGATATTACATTCCCTTACTAATAATAATTCGGTACTTACTCTTCTTCTTAACTTGTCAAATTTTGTGTAGACAAATATGTCGCCACTGATGTGATATCGTTTCGTTTCGTTATCGTCTGAAGTTCTTTAGGGTAGGTACAACTTACAGTATTTCGCCATCCTTTCCTAGGTTCGGTAGTGAGTAATCAGAACTAAAGGGACTGGTAGAGTGCGCTGTTAGAGAGAAAACGCTAGCGAAGCGCATAATTAAGGGCCCTTAATTCTTGTCGTATATTCGTAAGGTTATAAAACGAAGTTGGTATAGCCAAGGGTGGTGGTGAAATAGACAGCCTTAACTGAGCTACAGCAGCATCGACCTTATTTAGTTCTTCTTTTTACGCGAACTGAGTCTGACTGAATCGAAACTATTAACAATATTTTTTTTTTATTTTCCCTCAGATCTTCTGAATGGTTTCATCGTACAGTCAACGTCAAGTTGACTCGATGTTACGGATGAAGGCCTTACATCTCTGAGTTGATAGGCATACATCGAGAAACTATTCCAAAGTTTAGTAATCAGATACCTACTTCAATGAAATTGTTTTACTTATTGTTGCTCTGTGTATAATTAAAGAAGTAGAGTATTTGACCTGCTTAAACAGTATTTTACACAAATATTTCGAATTCATACAAATATTTAAATATTATTGGGAGCAGTGGTGGTCAAACGGATAAGGTACCTGAATAAAACTGCGTGACACCTTCAACAGGTTTAACAAGGAAATACAGGTCTTAAAACCTATCGCAACCATTTACCAATGACTGTTTTCTGAGTTATGTAAAATTAGTTTCATTGTTATTCAATACTCTTACTGTGAGGGAAAACATCGTGGTGAAAACGTGTACTGCACAAGTAGGCAACTGAATCTGTAATAATTTCCAATATGGGTCAGGTTATCTTGGTCAAAGGTTGAACTGGAATCTGTTACAATACATAATGTTCTTAAGATTAAACAAGCAGAATAAGTTTTTCTTTCACAGCCACGGCACCAAACAACACAATCTCTGGCCAGTTAATTGTGTTAGCTAATTAACCGAAGCCCGTGTATGTTGTGATTAACGGCTTTGCTCGCTCAACTGTGACTGTTTGTGTCCATTCGTTAAATAGAAAGCAAATAGGTATTCTGTCAGTGAAGTATAGACAAATCGGCATTTTATTCGGTTGATTATTTATTATATTATTTAATATTCAACACACGCTTTGAACTGCTTGTTCAAGTAATGGAGAGGTTAAAGTTTAGGTGTCTTACCTTAATTGATTTCATAAACAGCTATAAAATGAAAATGAACTATAAAACTTGCGATACTTTATCATAGTTTGCAGTAAACAGATATAATAAGTGTTATTATGTTATTAATAAATACTTAAGATAATATCAAAGAACAGCCCTAACCACTTTTAACTTTTAACTCTAATATTTGTGATGATACTTCAAATGTTTATTTGATAAATTTAATACATCAGATCCAAAATCTTGATATTGTCCAAGAAAATCTAAAACCGGTCAGCTGTTTCAAACTTAACAGACGATCTTTACACTAAACACACAATCAGTTTGACTATACCAACATTGTTATGTCAGCAACTCGCCTTAACTTTAGAAACTAGAAGGAAGAGTTACAAAAGTTTGTGGATCTATTTCAGTAAACTTTCCACAAGTTAAAGTTACTACGATAAAAAGAGGCTGAAGTAAAAAGAAACGGTAGGTGTGAACTACTAACTCAAATATTATACTTTGTGAATTGATGTAGACTTTTGTGTAGTTTATTTTTGCCAAAATTATTAAGTCTGCGAAATTGTCATAAGTATACTTTAACAAATAGGATGTACGTTGAAAGGTTAAGGTAAACGAACCTTGATTAAATCGGGAAAATCATGTCAAAAAGTCAGATTAAGAGTGCCCGAAACCTACTACATACATACATATAGTCACGTCTTTATACCTTCCGGGGTATAAAGAACCAAAAGTCTTGCAAAGACTGATGGGCCACGTTCAGCTTTTTAGCTTGACGATAGAATACGAAACCTATTAATTTGCACGAAAACAGTTATGAATGCGGATGTAGCAAAAGCAGTTTGCAGGAATCTTGGCAAGGTGTAGTCTCTGCCTACTCCTCCGGGAAAGAGGCGTTATTTTATGTATGTATATTACTTACTACATCTTTTTTTAACAAAAGATAGTATTAATCAAGTAATTAATACCAGATTTTTTTAACATTAAAATATGAATACAATGCCATTATCGCAACCCTAGCTACAAAATATGTATATAGAGATTATATTCCATAGGTAACAAATGTCGACGGTTCTCCGCACAACCGCATCACTGACTACCAAAGTATTTCGACTTTGGTTACTCGAGAAGATATTTCACTAGTGATTTCTTTATGTTACAAAGAGTTAAATTTCTCTTTGTGATAAATAAAGAATAGATGAGCTTTGAATCATGGCAACAACAAAGATATAGTCACTGTCCTGTCTACCACTCCTGGAAGGAGCCGTGATTTATATCATCATAATTATATCTTATAGTCACACCTTTATACCTTGGGAGTAAGACAGAGCCTACAATCTTGAAAAACCGAGAGGCCACGTTCAGCTGTATGGTTTTATGATGGAATTAAGATTCAAATAGTGACATGTTGCAAATCCATCGCCTATAAAAGGAATTTTAATTTTATAAGCATATCCCTAAGTCGCATTTTACAACTTCCATATTAATATATTTTTCAATAACTGACATCGTTCAGTTACAATTTTATTATATGTATCGATATTGGTGGATTTATAAACTAGCGATCCGCCCCGGCTTCGCACGGGTAGCATTTACCAGCATACCTCTTAAATCGCTTAAAAAAATCTGCATCAAAATCCGTCGTATAGTTTCACAGATCTAAGCATACATACATACATACAGAGGGACAAACGCGGGAAGCGACTTTGCTTTATACTATATAGTGAAACGTATGGATGGATTACACAACCACCAAGTAACCTACGTGTGGTACATATCCCCAACTAGATGCTTCTCACACATGCAACTTACTTCCGTTGTTTGCATCCAAAACTTCAGCATCCATAAATTAAGCCACTAAATGTAATTTCTGAACGTCTGTGACCAAATAAGCGTCAACTGTGACCACGATTAGGCTACATTTGGGACTAAATGGCTCGAATATTCCCAGTGTATACTCCTACTCTTTATAAACGTTTAGAATGAACGTATGTAAATTCCATGTGAGTAAATGAGAGAGAATATACAAATATTTTTAATAGTCAATGCGAAAGTAATTAATTTATAATCATCTTAGCTAAGCACATAGCTAAGCGGCTAGCTCTGTGCGGCCTGCATTATATTTCTCCCTATAAAATTAATTAGTGTTAACTGCTCCATAGCCTTAATTGTACGAGTAGTTTGCGTCAAATTTTCTAATAGTAGATGCAATAACGATGTCGATAATATGAAAAAAATTACTATGCTACAAATTTACTTAACAAAATTGTTTTAGGCGTTTTTGTTACCTATGCGAAAATTATGCAACCTACCTAATTACTGCAAATTCACAAGTTTTAAAAACTTACCATCAAATGGCGACCAAAAAATAAAAAATATATATATTTTTGTGTTACGAGATATTAACTCTACAATAGTATATTTTATAACTTACATCAAAGACACATCCTAATGAGAAAATGTTCGTTGCTCATCATGGGTTTCAAACCCGGGAACTCCGATATCACAGACAAGTGTACTACCGCTACGCCGCAAAGGCCGAAAGATTTTCTTATTTAAAAGATTAAATAAAAGAACTTTTGGTAGTAGTAATTTTATATTGTATGTTTAAAAAATTAAACTAGCTAGCGGCCTCCATTAAGTGCAATACATGTACTGTACATTTAATCTTGCGGACCAGTTGGTCTCAGTGGATTTGCTATGCGCAAAAGAGACTTGGGGCTTTTGTTTATTAGAATGTAAAAAAGAATAGTTAAAAGAGAAACCGAATTAAAATATATGGCTATTTTTAAACGGTACTACAATAATGGAATGGAGAAAACAAACAATGAAGTCAACATTCAAAGTTTCAAAATAGCAAACAAAAAACTTATGTAAATAATTGCGATTATTCGCGATTGACATTGACTCCATTCTTTTTGTTGTAGGTTATTTTCGTAACAGTCAAGTGGATGATTCTTTTATCATCTATATACAATTCAAATGGCCCTTCTAACACAAAAGAAAGGGAGGCATTTTGAAACGCAAATAAAAAGTCCCAGCTCTTCGAATTATTGTAATTTACATAATGTTTTTCATGTGAAAGACCTTTTTGAGATTACGCGAGGCATTTATTAATGAAATTGTATATTTACTCTTTTTCATTAAGATTAATTCTGAACGGCGATCCAAATTAAACAACTTATGAGACTGTAAATATTAATATATTTTAACTAACTCTAAATTTAGCATTACACTGTACGTTATGGTATTATATGGTATGGTATAATATATATTGAAACACAGATAAAAGTTATCTGGAACACGGAGAAAATAATATACCTACACAAATTTATTAAGAACGCACGCAGCACAGCCCGTATAAAATAAAAAAATCCAATCAATCGCCGTCCCCGTGGGAATTCTAGGAAACCTTCTCTTAGTACAATCCATAAGGAACTTACATACACCCAAAATCAAAACTCTAGACCTCACGGTTTGAGCTGTGCATTGATATGTATCTGTGTAAATACCTACAGATAATAAATAAACAAAGAAAAATAATAAAATTATAACTATAGGCGTATTTCGTGATTGTTTGCTTAGACTTATACTGACCAACTAAAACAAAAGTGGAAATTAACAATATACGAAGTGAGAAGATTTATATAAAAACCTGACTCACCCAATCCATGGTCACAGGCATACCCCGGGCTCCTCTCCAGAGAGGTGAGGATGTAATCGGGACTGAAGCCGAAGAGAGAAGAAGAAGGGGAATTTATGTCATACGTACTGGCGTAACTGCGGAGGTATCTATCTATTAGCGAAAATACTAGAAGCCCGGTTTCAGAGACCCAGTTCACTTTTACATTCATCAATGTCATCCAGTTAAACAGATAAGCAACAAAGTGATGCATGGACTGTAGTCTCTGTAAAACGAACCGAACTCGAGCTAAAAATTCCAATGATTTTCAAATTTCAGCTCAGCGCATACCATATGCTGTTAGAAAAATATTCTCGACGCAAAAACGACTGATATTAACCGATTTTTTTTTAGTTGCGTGCGTCCGCGGATTTGTTCGCATTTAAATTATAGTCGATGTTGTTATTATGTAAACTCTTCTACAAAGTGTCATATAAAGTAGTACGTACAACCGTTCGCATTTATTATATTGAAGTATGATCTTTGAAGGTATCTAAATAAAGTAGTAGTCAATTAATTAATTTGATTATTGAATTGACATCAATATTTGATTTGATCATTTTTTACGATCGCATTTTTTTTCCCGGCAGACATACCATATAGTAGTATGCACAAAATTTGTTTGCAAAAAACGCGTACAACTATATCTTCGTACTCTTAATTTATTACGCTTAAATTGACTTTCTGATTTAACTTGATCATTAACTACGCGCTCCCGTATTCCATTTTTAAAATCACATTAACTCATCACTATTACCAAGACATATACATTTTAACACACACAACTCACTCAATCATCATCATCAATGCTGACGACGATGACAACACACTCCGACAAGTTTGCTGTCACACTGACGTACACTGCAGTTCATTGTACTCATTTATATTCATTACAGTTATATATGTTTTTATGTCACGTTTAAATTTAAATTAAACCGAGATTTTCCAAAACATTAGATATATTCTAGTTTGGGAAATCAAGATATGTAAATTTCGTAAATTTGCCAATACATATAGGTACACCAATGCTGATTGTGTGCTTGCCAATACAAACTACATCGTATGTAATAAACAGCCCTCTCATCCCTCTTACCATCCTGGTGGCGGGCTGTCTCTGGGATATAGATCGATGACATCTAGTTCAAAGATGGACTGTAGTCTGATGGTTCGTTTGACGGGAGATTATTAATCTATGTACGTACTGTGTTATTTTTTGGCTCAATAAAAATTATTATTTTTATAAATAATTAAAAAGGCGTGATTATATGTATGTTTGTATCAATTTTGTATTGTCTCGCCACGATCCCTGTATCCTTCATTTGCTACATTTTGACGTGAAATTTAAACCTCAAAGACAGTTAAAAAAGGGGAATATATAAAGGATGTGATTTCTTTGTTAAATTTTGAAAGGTTGAGATCATAATAACGGTAGCAATCATTAACCCCTCGGGGGCGTTTGACCCATGTCATGATCCCTCACCTGATTGAAGCGAGAATATTCAAATATGAGCCTTACAATGAATTCAGGTAACAAATATATGTACACGTGTAGTCTGTCATACGAAACAAGTTCATTATGTAGAAAAAGTAAGTACCTGTATTATTTTTATGTATGTAAATTTGACCTCTGTGGCGCAGCGGTAGTACGCTTGTCTGTGACACCGGAGGTCCCGGGTTCGAATCCAGACCAGGGCATGATGAGAACTTTTTCTGATTGTCCTGGGTCTTGGATGTTTATCTATATAAGTATTTATTATAAAATATAGTATCGTTAAGTTACTATCTCGTAATACAAGTCTCGAACTTACATCGAGGTTAACTCAATCTGTGTAATATTAAGAAATTGTAGTTTGGATCCAGGTATGTTCCCTAAACCTATTACAGGTTCGATTCTCAGTGAAGTTTAAAAAGAAAATGGTTTGTAAGTGGTCAGATTTGCTATTGTCTGAAATGTTCTGTGCATATAAAATACTTTCGAACAAAATTCATAACTTTTGTTGAGACACACTTTATAACACCAGAAAACTATTCTGCGTAAATTGTAGGTACTACTACTATTTAAAATACAAGCTACCTTTTCTTCGAATTTCTAATATACTGTCCTGGATTCCTCAATGTGATGACAATGAAATTCAAGATGGAAAGTTATGATATCAAAATTCAATGATCAAAAAATTACGTTGACTAACTTAAGCATCAGGTTTATAATCCTTACTCTAGTGTAGTGCTCTCTAGCTGCGTTATTGTAACGGTTTTTCGTTGACCGTAATAAAACGTTTCACATGTCGGACGCAGCCCCGTTGACCGCGTGCGGTGGGCATGAAGCTAAATTGATGGGTCACTCCATTGCCAATGTAATGGTCCTTCAAAACGAACGACCTCTGGGCAGTAAGTGAAATTTACGTTTGATTAACTTTTACTTAAGCCTGGTGTTTTAACGAAAGTGCTGCGTTCTGGCCTTAGTAATGAAATTGGCGCCCAGCGGAGAGCCGGAATGTTTATTACTCCTTTTGTTAAACGGTGTGGTGTTTTCAGGAAAATATAAAAAGCGGCTATGGGTCACAAGGGAACACATGGCTCGTAAACTGAGAAGCCGGGGTCGATGAGCTTTTCAAATTTATGCACAAAGATTTATCGCTCGCTTCCAGCCAAAGGAAATGGGAGGCGGTCTGCATACCTGCAGGGAAATTTCCAGCGCGTATTAAATTTCTGAAGGAGCATCGAGGGTGGCTTAATTTTTTTAAGTTAAGCGTCCGTTATAATCTATTTTCGAGAGAATTTGTTTCATAGATTTTCACTTTGGTCATGTTTAATCTTATTTCATTGCTTATTTTTCAAAAGTAAAACCTGCTTTACCTACTAAGCCCATATAATGAATGGGAACTTGGCTCAATAGTTCTGTCTTACTTTTTCTCTTAGCCTTGTGTGTTCCCATGCACCCTCCGGTGCTTTGTTTCTTAGTCTGCTGTAATTACGTTATAAACTGAAGATATACAGAATTAAAATAGCAGATGTTCGTTATAAACTCCTAATTCAACCATATGTGACACGTATAAAAAATAATAATATTTAATCTGAAAATTTTTATCTTTCTTGCAATTAATGCGGGTAAATAGCAAAATAACTGTCATGCACTAATTTATTAAAAAGGTTTTCTTTGGCTGTGGCCAATAATATTTTTTAAAACAGTAAATAAACAAGAAACAAAAAAAAAGTCATTCTTACCATGACCCAAATATTACAAGAGCCTACTTTATTTGAACATTAAATCGTATGGAAATTTCAGAAATCGGAAAACAATTGTGCCAGAGCAATTGTCGCCAGGATTTTGCGGAACGGCGAAATGAAACAGCTATTTATAAAGAATCTGCCCGGCGGTTCCGTACAGTCAAATTTGTGAAATAAAAACAATTATTGCTTGGCATAAACGCCTCGATACGGGCAATAAACACAGAATATTACTTGAAAGACAAGGAAGACGGTATAATAAGTACATTACTTTGCTCCAATGACCGCATCCGTTCTTTATCGACCAATAACAATTGTATAGAAAATTTATAAAAGCCGTTACTCTGAAATGTTGAGGTTTACGAACTGTGAATTCTTACTTCCATTTTATTTACTTCCGACGTGACTTTTTTCTTAAATATTAATATGGTGCGGGTGGTGATTTCAATCCATTTCGTATAAGTATAATATTTTCCCAATAACCTAATGTCTATAAATCTATTGATTCGACACCGTGAAAATGTGGTTTAATAGTTATTTAAGAGATCGTGATGTGTAAGCTACATATGAGTCGAAGGGATTCTTATGAATAATTTAAAATCAAATTTATACATAGTATCATATATCATGTACTTATACTCACCATTATTTTTTGTAAAACTTATCCTTTTAATGTTGAAGATAACTTATGACAATTACATACATATAGTCATGTCAATATCCCTTGCGAGGTAGACAGAGCTAACCCATCACCAAAACAGAATCAAAAGTTTATAAGCCTATCCTTTACTCGCTCTTTTTTGACATCCATGGGAAAGATATGGAGTGGTTCTATTCTATAGTGACGGAAACCACACATCCTTATTTTCTTATAGATCCATTTCACTTTTATATTTCTTTCAGATCAAACGCACATCTATAACCGGGACACGCCTTGAAGTAAATAATTCTTTAGTAAATATTATCAGTGTAAGTAAGCAGATAGGAACGCAATGGAAATAATGAGAGAGAATACCAAGTCACAACAATGGATTGGAACCTAAGGCTTTATGATTTACGGCCGTCGAGCTACCGAACCGTGGTATTCATATGCAAAATCACCGCGCGATCTGTCACCTCCTTTGATGGAGTATCGAGTTAGTACAATTGATAGCGCATCTCCATAGAGGTTAAACCATTCTCATATTAGATATATCACCTCTTACCTGTTAACAGATGTAAATACTTGTTCTGTGTTCTTGTTGTGTATGTTGTATCTATGTATAGTGAGATGAAGAGTTACGTCACTCAATCAAATAGTAATATTTATTCGTGCCTTTGAGCCGACTTACAGAAAATTATTAACAGTTGCGACTTCTACGAGGTACTTTCGCATAGAAAATACGACGTGTGTCGCTTCCCGTCGGCGAAACTCTCAAAGTTAAAATACTAACATGTTCAAGTTATACGTAGTTCACCTATTCAAACAAGCAGCCTGAACAAGTTTTCTATTAAGATCCCATATTTCCCCTCAGGTCTAAAATGAGTCTTGTAGCGAACAATGCGGTAACCAAACAATGCATTTGCGCATCAGTACACAATGCGAGACTGTTGGTCGTGAATGCACGGCTTTATTAGCAATTTAATTTTAGCTGCGTGAAGAGATTTCTTAGAACCAACGTGCTTGTGTAATTAACTAGTTGATTAAGTTAGCTTACCCGAGGCTTCACTTGTGTGCAAATTTATAAAGTCTTCAAGAAAAAATTTACGTTATTTAAACGTTGTTTCAGGTAATCCACATGTATAGAAATATATGTCACGTCGTTATTTGTTACGGAGTAGACAGAGACAAAAGTCAAGGAAAGACTAGAAAATGCATAGTTGTTTCAATTTGATTCAAACCTTATATTACAATTCATAACCTGATATAATTAAAATCAGATGTGGTTAAGAAAGCTAGCGATGTTTGACAATGTAACCCTTAAAAGGTTCATAAAGACTACAAGAAATTTATGAAATAAATTAGTTCCAAATGCCTTCAAATTATTTCAAATAGTAAAATTTTCAATCTTCACAAAAATTTAAAATCAATATAAAAACCTCTCAAATCAATATTTAAATTAAGTCAATTGCAATCATAAGTAAACAGATGGAAAATAGTAAGACATGTAGGTACTGTACATTGAACACAGATAGTACGAGACTTGGTATAAATATTTGTATTGGAATTGATCAGCAAACACGATCGCCACGGACGGAGAAGTACCGCCTGCTGGCTTCCATTTTTATATTTACACTTTACATTTTATCCTCTCATTTTAAATTTACTCGATCCGAGGTAAATTAATGTATTTCCGCTCGGGTCATTTCAATACGAATGTTTCAGTCACATATGATAATTTTGCTTGAAATACCGGTATTATCGTCAGCGCAATTGTTGCATTAATCGATCACAATTTGTAATTTACGGTACTCTGTATAAAAACATACGTGTATTATAAAAGTGATAATGTAGTATAATCGTCAGATTTAAAGACGAAAAACATACACTGACCAAATCATTTATATTACCAGAGACATTTACAATACATTTATAAATAATACAGGTATTTAACATACACGTAATGTACCTTTATTTTATCTCAGACGTTTCGAATCATGATGTACGAGTTACATGCTTGTTTAATACCTGTATTATTTATGAATAGTATAATTCAATGCGTAACTTTAAAATCAGTTATTTACAATACACATACTACTGTCCTTGCTATCCCGACATATTTACGTATTAAGCACTAAAATGGTTGATTAGAAACTGCTGTAAATAATACCTACCTACAGACAAAAAGGAAACCTGCACATGACAAATGGATGTGTAAACATGATTCAGTATGGCTTAGTCCAAAAATACCCAATCCAGATTCCCAGTCAAAGGCTGACCCCGGGCTCCTCTCCAGAGAGGAATATCTCAGTCTCTCTGTTATACCACCAGTTGCGATACTGCGATACACTTACGATATATAAATCTAAGCAAGGTTGTATGTATTTTTATAGCCTTAAACATGCTACATTCACAGCCTTACTGTAGAAATGCGTTGTTTGCATTGGTCATTTGTCGTCACAGCTTATCGAAGCATTATTTGCTCTTCCCAACCCGATTCAATTTCCTAGCTCGACCCAAATACGTGGCTCCATAGAGACAGTGTACCTTTCTTTGCTTGTAGTAGAGCGCGTCGTAGTGTACCTATTATAAAATTTTCTTTGATAAATAGAATAATTTGGAATTCTTCTTTGAGGCGAAGGGCTAGCAACCTGTTACTGTTTGAATCTTAATTATATCATTGAGCCAAGCAGCCGAACATGGTCTTTCAGTCTTTTTAATACTGTTGGCTCTGTTTAGATCCATCCCTGTAGGATATGTATGAACTAAAGGCCGCCCGCGACTTCGTCCGCGTGGAATCAATCCCGCGGGAACTCCCAGGTAAAAGTAGCCTATATGTTATTCTGGGTCTTTAGCTACCTACATACCAAATTTCATCGTAATCGGTTCAGTAGTTTTAGCGTGAAAGAGTAACAAACATCCATACTGACATACAACCTTTCGCATTTATGTAAAAGACATATTAAAAATGAGAACGACAGAATAAATTGACTAAATTTTCAAATAATTTAAAATTAATAGTACTTAAATGAAACATATTTTTATTTCAATGTCATAGATCATTCATCAATTTAATAACTGTCTCAAAGGTTCAAAAATTCAAACTCGAAATTCGCATAAAAGAAATAGCGCGCTCTTCCAATAATACTTACTCTAAGGGTGGCGCATATGGAGACGTTCTAGGCATCGAATTTTATATCGTTCTCTTCGCTGACAAAGTCGGAATTCGACGTTTTCAAAATTGCTATGGAATTTAATCTGACAACCGAGAAGGCAAATTTTAATACAGAGGACATATATATTAATATCATTTTAAATTTGTATTTCTTTAGTGAGTATGATAGATTCAATATCGTAGAGTTAGTATGTCATGAGGCTAACTTAATTTGTTCCGTATATATATTATTTTATTTAAAATCTGATCACGAAGCGAATATCTTTTGTTTGTGGTTTACTGCGACGATTGTTTTTTGATTACTTATATAATATTAGGTACTAGTCGCTCTAGCCAGGATAAATATTACCTGTAAAAGCATTACCTAGTAATAGAATAATTCAGAAGTGATCAGGAATAAAACAAATATTTGTTAATATTATAATCAAATTTATTCAGCGGAAACCAATCGTAATCTTCACGATACAAATGCCCGCCAAGCAATGAATTCGTTTCAGTCAAAATGGCCGCTCATCAAAAACAATACTTTTAATCATCGACATTTTCATATTAAAACCTTTTCCTTATAACTAGTATTTTAAAATAAAACAAATTAAAATAAAATAATTCTAACAGTCGGCCATTCTGTATCAACGGAGTCCTCTCGTTGAGTCATTTTTTACACATGTGTTATCTTAAATGTAATTTTTACAATATCAATAAAATCTGTTTTACAAAATTAGAATTTAGAACAATTCAATTACAAAATTAAAGATGTGACACCTTCTTAATCATAA
Source organism: Amyelois transitella (assembly GCF_032362555.1). Classification (NCBI taxonomy): domain Eukaryota; kingdom Metazoa; phylum Arthropoda; class Insecta; order Lepidoptera; family Pyralidae; genus Amyelois; species Amyelois transitella. The sequence continues at coordinate 7,081,286 of NC_083519.1, read as the reverse complement.
ATTCAAAATAAATAAAATTAATTGCCGAATTAAATCTCTAATGTCTTTTTTTTTATTATTAATTTGGTTTAATGAATTACCAACTTAATTATAATAGTATTCTAAGATTTATAAACAAATGAAGTACACTGAATAACATATTTTAATCCTAAATTTACGTTCGGCCATCTTTTAATATAATTGTTCCACCAATTATATGTTACTAAAATTTAAAGGATTGATAACAACAAATTAGGTATACACTCTGCTACAATGAAAATAAAATAACTACCATCACGATATGGCTAAAGATCCTTATCCAATTTTACATTTCACATCATATTATATATTTAAAAATTATTTCAAGTCTAACACACTCGTAATTTGTCCGAAGACTCCTTTGTGTGAAGACTATTCCAATCATTTCATAAAGTCAGACACACTCATAATTGTCAAAAGACTCATTGTGTGATGACCTTTCACGACTTAATCTACAAATCCAACGCACTCATAATTGTCAAAGACTCCATTGTGTGTGGATTATTCCATATGTAACTTAGTCTATAAATCTAACACACTCATAAAATGTCCAAAGACTCCTTTGTGTGTAGACTTTTCCAACACTTACATAGGTAATCTATCAAATCTAACACACTCATAATTGTCAAAAGACTCCATTGTGTGTAGACTTTTCATAATAACTTTATCTGACTACATTATCATACAACATAACATATAACTCACTTTCAAAATTTATCAATGTATGTTAATTAACCACGTTCAAATACTTTAATTTTATAACTTCATAGTATTCACAAAAGTAAATTAAAATCGTTAATCCCCTTCATCAGTCTCAAATTTCTGTTTCTAGATACTGTTCTCTTATAGAATTAACATTTGCAACTAAATTTAATTTTCATTAACAAAACTTTAATGGATCTGAATGTCGCCGCTTTCACCAGCGGTTTCAACCGTTTGTGACACATCATTTACATCTAATTCATTGTCTACCATATCTGAAATAATATCATCAGAATCTTCACCTTCTTCGGCTGAGCCCACATCGTCAGAATCTGCCAAACCCTCACGAGTAAAGCTCAGCCAAGGGTGGATTTTGTCTAATGAAACTATTGCTTCATATTTTCTGTTTTGTTTTCGGGTTAATGGAGTGTCTTCAATCGCATACCTGTCATTTTCGAGTACCTTTACAATTCTATACGGACCGTGTAATTTCGCTAGAAGTTTTCTAGACTTTCCATTGTTACTTCCAACCTCTCTCTCTATCCTCACTAAGTCACCTACCTTATATTTTCTACCAAACCTCCTCTTTTTATCAAATCTCTCCTTTTGCTTTGCTTGATCTTCACAAATTCTAGCATTAACATTTTCTCTAATAGTTTGTAAACTGTCAGGACACTCATTCTGATCAATTAGTGAAGCAACAATGCCTTCACTTTTGGCTCTTAACTTAACCCCAAATAATACTTCAGCTGGAGTCCTCCCTGTACCTTTGTTAATGGTTGTATTAAGACCCAATTGAATCTCTTCTAAGTGCATATCCCATTCATTCTCCTTACAACTATGATTCTTTACGGATAAAGAGGCCAATATGGTACGATTATATCGCTCCACTTGACCATTCGCACGCGGTGTTGCCACTGCATTTAAAATATGTTTTATACCAAGATTATTCACAAAATTTTTAAAACATTTACTCGTAAATGACGTACCTCTATCACTAATTAATCTACTTGGTATCCCGAACAAACTAAAATAATGATTTAGAGCTTTAATCGTGAATTTAGTCTTTGTATTTCTAACCGCATATAAGGTAACAAACTTAGTGTACGCTTCCACAAGAACCAACATATAGCAATTTTTCGACTTGCTGCAAACAAATGGCCCTAAGTGGTCCATGTGTACAGTATGGAAGGGCTTATCAATCTTTGGGATTGGATGAAGCATCCCTTGTTTCTTTCCTGTCGGTATTTTATGATAACTACGATCCAGACACGACTGAACATACTTTTTTACGAATTTAGCCATTTTTGGGAACCAATAAAGTGATTTTAACTTATCTAACGTCTTTTCCACCCCAAAATGACCAAGCTCGTCGTGATATTTCCTTAATAACTGCCACCTAAATCCCCTTGGCACTAACCACCTTAATTGACTATCAACTATTCTGTAAACTTTCCCTCCTTTTAAACGATAATTTTGGTAAATTTCATTAATTTTAGGCGTTTCCGGATCTTGCAATATATTTTTAATTCGTTGAACTTCTTCGTCGGCTCCCTGAATAGTGGATAGCCAATCATCCGTATCTATCGATAAAATATCGAAAACAGGCTCAGGTTCATATGTCTGTGGCACTGCATTTCTACTAAGTGCGTCCACATGGCACATACGGTTGCCCGGCCTATATTCGATACTGCAATCATACTCTTGCAATTGTAGCCACCATCTACCTATACGAGGTATTATATCTCTTTTGGATAATGTTGTGCGTAAAGCGTTGCAATCCGTCACAATGGTAAATTTAAGACCTAAAACATAAACTCTGAATCGTTGTAACGAAGCAATAACCGCGAGTGTCTCAAGTTCAAAAGAGTGATATTTTTGTTCTTCAATAGTGGTCTGCCTACTATAGTAAGCAACCGCTTTCCATCTACCAACTTCGTCCTCCTGAAGTAGCATTCCAGCGATGCCTAATTTACAGGCATCAGTATGCACTTGCGTGATTGCTTTAGCGTTATATAGAGCTAAGATAGGCCTTTTTACCAACTCTAATTTGAGAGCAGAAAATGAATTTTCCTGTTCAGTGCCCCATTGCCACTTGCTATCCTTTTTGAGTAATTTTGTCAACGGATTAGCTATTATGGCAAAATTTTTAACAAAACGTCTAAAAAAACTAGCCAATCCAACAAATTGACGAACTTCGTGTTGATTCGTGGGTCGTTTAAAGTTTTCTACAGCCTCAGTTTTCTTTGATCCCGGTCTTACACCATTTTTGCTAATCTCAAAGCCCAAATAGTCAATTTCTTTAGAAAAAAATACACATTTAGATAATTTTAAAGTCAGTCCTGCGCCCTTAATAAGATTTAGTACCATTCTTAATCTATCCATTCCCTGCGATATGCTATGTGCCGGTATAATTATGTCATCCATAAAAGCAAACGCTTCATTTCTGACATCCTTGAGCATCTTGTTGATTGTTTTCTGAAAAACTGATGGGGCATTCGCCAAGCCAAATGGCATGCGAGTAAATTGATATTGTCCGTCGGGTGTAACGAAAGCTGTCTTGTCCTGAGATGCTGATTCTATAGGGATCTGATAATATCCCGATGCTAGATCTAATGTTATAAAGTACTCATATCCACCTAATTGATCAATTTGATCGTCGACTCTGGGCAGAGGATAATGTTCCTTAACCGTTTTAGAATTTAAAGCACGATAGTCAACACAGAGTCTTTGATCACCTGTTTTCTTTTGTACTAAAATAATTGGACTCGCATAGGCAGAATCTGACTCAATAATAATACCTGAATCCAACATATCTTTGATCATTTCCTTCACTTTACTCCTTTCGGAGTATGCTAGTCTATAGGGCCTGTATACTATTGGAGTGGTATCTTTCAACGTGATAGACATTTCCGTTAATTTTGTTAATCCTAAATCTGTCAATCCAAACGAGAAACAACAACTATATTCATTAAGTAAATTTTCAAGTTTGTTAAGGTCATCTACATTTAAATCACTGCCAGTTCTTAAACAATCCTTAATATGATCTTTCTTTTCACATTCTACCATTCTAACGTCAGCGATATTATTTTCATCAGTAAAATAAGCTCGTGTCAATAATTCACCTGCCTTCAACTTTACTTCATTAGAACCTAAATTGATAGCCATTATATAACCAACACCATTAATAATTTTATATGACCCTGGCATTATAAAATAACTAGACGATTCTACATGTCTAACAGACCCCCTTACATAAATATCGATAGAGCCGTGGTTATTGGTAACATGGTTATCGGTCATTATAGGTATCATGTTAATAGTTTTAATAGTAACATCGAAATTGACAGTTAAATTAATCTTTTTGTTATCTAAGTCAACTTCAGGTTTCTTTTGAAATACTAAATATTCATCTGTTTTGATTATAATAATACCTGCTTGTTCAGTAAAGGTATGTCCTAATAATACAGGATGTTTCAGTAGTTCATCAGGTACTATCAATACTTCTACAAATATCTTTACCGATTGTACTTGTATTTGTAGCATTGCCTTACCTATAGGTACTATAAGGGAATTACCAAACCCTTTTAATGACGGCAAGTCATTTGTGTCGCATAAAATATTTAATCTGTTGAAATCACTTAATCGAATCAATGTACTTTGACTTCCTAAATCAACATAACAAGTCATGTGCTCATTATTAACTGTAAGTGGTAACACATATTTATCATCCAGACTACCGGCTAAGTTTACCTCGGATACTATTTTTTCTTTATCGGATGTTTTTTTTTGATCTGAGTTAGTTTTAGTCAAACGTTTACAATTAATGCTTTGATGTCCAAGACGTTTACATATAGTACACGTTAATAGCGGTTTTGTACATTTAAACGAAGGGTGTCCAACCTCGTTGCAATTAAAACATTTCAAAATATTTGATTTTGTATTGTGATCACTAGGACCATCAAAACGTTTCTTCATGAACGGTTGCCGATATGATTTTTCTTTTGAATCATCTATTTTGACAGACTTCAAGAAAGAAAGTAATTCCTCGGGTTGTGAGTAATTAGCTGCTTGTGCTCCTAGCCTTAATCCTCTATCACCTAACCCATCTAGAATACAGTCAACTGCCTTTTTCCCACTAATTTCACAACGATTTAATAAATTCATCTTATGGTAATAATATGTCTCTAATGACTCACTTGACTTAACCTTCCTATCTAACATTTCATGTAAAATCTGTGCATAATTTTCAACAGTGGGAAATTGCGATGCCAATTGTTGTTTCCATTCTGTCCAATTATATTTTATAGTACGTAAGCCATTGTACCATACTTTAGCTAATCCAGTAAGTTTAGGTAACGCATAATGAAGAAGTTGTGTCTCCGACCACTTATACAGTGACGCACATTCCTCAACTTTATTAATCCATACATCAACGGGTTGTTCTCTATTAGATGGATCGAATTCAGGTAACGCGTTTGTTGACATACTAAAGTGATTTTGTGATTGAGTTGCCGATGTAGGCAGCGACTTTATCAAATCCATTACATCTTGAATACTAAAGTTACGACTATCTTCAGAATTACATGCATTGCTTTCACAAGAAATTTTGTTTCCGCAATTTTCAGTACTTTTGATACAAGTATTTTTACTCACCGTACTTGGACACTTATGATGACTTCCACTTTTACGCTGACTGGAACTTCTTCGTATCTCAGAAGATCTCGACAGCGAGCGGGAAGGTGCCGGCGATTTCCGAGACCGCTTAACGGTCGCTTGTCGAATCACGGTTCTGCGCCGCTTGTACCGCCGCGGGCTCTCATCGAAACTGTCTTGCCTTCTAGTAGAGAAGCCTCTGTTCCGTGAGCACCTTGAATGGCCCGAGCTCCCACTGGACGTTCGTGAACGTCGTCCGCTAGGTCTGCTCCTCCTCGGTCGCTTGTAAGAACGTCGCGTACGACTGCGACTGCTACGGTATGAAGGTGTGCCCTCGTCCTTGTGCTCCATATCTTTCCGCGAGAAAAAATCTCGCTTTCTCGACTTAAAATGACTTTTAGGCATATTATAGATCTGTAATCAGTTTGGGTGATAAAATTACTAACATGTTTTCATTAATTTTTTTTTTTCCTCATATACCTAGCTAGTTGTTTTAAATTATAAATAACAAATTATCATTTGTTATAGTGGAACAACATCACTAAATTATGTTTAAACAATATATGTCTCCCAATCCGCCATGATTAGTTGGATATTGATGGATTAAAAATTAACACAAAATATAAAACTGTTTTTTTTTTTTCAAATTTTCATTTGCATATACCTAAAAACATCACCAAAATACATTTTAACATTATTTCTTTTTTCCTATTACTCGTGATTGATTAGATTTTTACGGATTAACAAAAAAATAAACATAACTTTTAACTCACCTTTATTTTCGACCAATTATTTTTTTTACCTGTCCAGTCAAATCCAAATACCAAAAATATGGGCGTGATTAGAATATTAAGTAATATTCCTGTTTAATCCCACTTCTGAACTAATAGAATAATTCAGAAGTGATCAGGAATAAAACAAATATTTGTTAATATTATAATCTTTATTCAGCGGAAACCAATCGTAATCTTCACGATACAAATGCCCGCCAAGCAATGAATTCGTTTCAGTCAAAATGGCCGCTCATCAAAAACAATACTTTTAATCATCGACATTTTCATATTAAAACCTTTTCCTTATAACTAGTATTTTAAAATAAAACAAATTAAAATAAAATAATTCTAACACTAGTTGTCAGCACTTGACCTATATTACTATATACTAGAAGATTTTAGAAATGCTACAAAATTGACTTTACCTAAATTTCATATTATTACGTACTCCATTAACATTAATCTGTTTTCTGTTAAGGATCGTGTTGCCTATTGTATTGTATTTTAATATTTAATAAGCAACGTATTAAAGATAAGTAAGGTACCGAAACCAACGAGCTTGATAAATGTGGAAGGAGTAAATTTTTTGCAAGAGAGATGAAGTCTCTGCCTTCCCCTCCAGGAAACAGGCGTACCTAACGTAATGTTTGAATGTAACTTCATTTTTGAAAAAAAGGTGCATTGTAAAATAAAGGTACTTTACGTGCGTGTTTCATATCTGTATTATTTATAAATTGCATAAGTAATAAACATCAATTTAACTCCACGAGCCGTGTATTCAGTTAAATTTGTGCAACCAACGTTTTGCATATCACTGAAAGTTTGTAGATTAAAGAAGTTAACGACTGCACTACGAGAAGATGTCCTTTCGCCACGAAATATCTGAATGTACGTATTTTAGACTTTAAAGGTTTGCCGACTTTTTGAGTCCCGCGAGGTTTTAGTAGTTTTTATACTTTTAAAGGAAAGAGGTAGTCTCTGCCTACCCCTCCGGGAAAGAGGCGTGATTTTATGTATGTATGTATGTAGTTCTTTAGTTTATGCCCTGTGCAACACCTAAACTATATGAGTCTAAGTTTGATCAAAATCGGTTCAGTTGTTTGATTATGATGAGTTAACAAACAATATTACTATCACATTAAGTTGAATTGGTATTGGATTACCTAGATCTAGCGAACTGTCGATTTGAATATTTTGTAAGTATACGTTCGGAATATTTAAGTATAATTTTTTTTTGTGCCTTACTTCTTACTAGCGCGAATTTTACTCCACTTACAAAAGAAAAAACAGGTTTTTTGTAAATCCCACGGGAACTTTAATTTTTACTTGGATGAAAAGTACCTCATGCACTTCTCCAGAAATTTCACGTTCGGTCACGTTTCAGCTTATTTTAAAAGACCCATCTGTTTCAATTTCAAAGCTGTTATATACGTAAAATCACCTTTACATACCTTTCGGGGAAGACTTAGCCAGCGGTCAGTTAGTCAAAGTTATTTCTTAAACTTTTTTTATATTTTCATCTCAAAGCGCCAGCAAAATTTTTTCCCTATTTCAGAAAACAAACCCTAGTGTCACTGTAGAATCTAGCAATTTCAGGCGGTCTGTATTAAATTTTCTACTGGCATTCATAAAGTTGGCGGAAAATTCTGAATGGCTCATTTAAAACAAAGTGTTTGCCCATTGGGAAATTAGATTGGTCGACACAGAGAAAGCTATGAGGAATTTCCGACAAAAGTGGATTATTTGCTTTCAACTAAATGTATATAAGTGATATATATATATATATAGTGTGATGATATTTCTCTTCTGGAAAACTATTTCTCTCTGGAAAGGATTCTGGCCTTGTGTGTGTGCCTTTTACCATTATGGTGGGGTAGGTCAGGTTTCTACAAAGCGACTCCCGTCCGCAGGCTTTGCAGGGGAACATGACCCATATGGGATCATTGTTACACCATTTGTCTGTATGTGCAGATTTCCTTACTGTAAAGTATTATCTACAAAAATTCTATGTTTATCGAAAGTACTTTATTAATTACAAGGGATCCGCCCTGGCTTTCCACCGGTAGCATTTATAGATATAAACCTTCCTTAGTAAAACCTTCTTTGCAACATTACAACAGAAACAAAATCCGTACCCAACTTACCGAAATAAGCGCATACACACAGAGAGAAATATATACGAGTAAAAGGGGTCTTTATATTTTGTACTGATAATAATTACTTAACTTTTATGTAACTTTAATATTGAGTACCTAACTATAAACATGAGAAAATATTATAATTGGATCCATAGACTTAAAAGCTTATTTTCACCATTTCACCTTGCAGGCGCAAATAGATTAAGTAAATTAAGCCAGTATAACGTAAATAGAAGGATTAATATCTAGGCACGCCGGCGGATTTAATCTTTCTATTATCCCACACGATTCGTGATCAAAACTTTGAGGATTATCAGAAAATCCTGTTTATTTGAGTACGAAACTATATTAATTGACTGTGTTACTAGTACATTAGAATAATTCTGGCCTTATTTGTAAGGCTTGCAATACAAATAGTTCCAGTTTTTGACTCCGCAATCGCTATAATTATAAAAATACTAGTATTGAAAACAAAATTAACTGTTTTATCAAAAGTACTGACTTACCCAATCCAGGTCATGATAAAAGGCTCTCTCGGGCATTACATAGCATAGAATGGCATTGCATGGTGTGGTGTGGCGTGTCACGTAATCATAAAAACATGAAATTGTAACAGACAGATAAAAAAAATTAAAATAGGTAGACAGAATATCTCAAAGAATAGAAGATTAGCAAAAGCACAAATAACCAATCAACAAAAAATAAAACTGCAAAAACAACCAAATTTATAATTCCGAATATAATACTGTGGAAAACTCGCAACAATCGTCGCCAGGGACAATTGATTACGAGGCCTAACATCCGCTCATCAATTGTGGAGACCACCGTCACACCGAGTTTGGAAATGACAAATGTTCGCTAATGACTCGACGGTGAAAACCGAATAATTTTCGAATATTTTACAGCTGTATCTATTATTATGTTAGACTGTGATTGTCGGTAATTCGCTTATTTTAAATAGAAAACTTTTGAAATTCTCTTGCAAAAATGATAAGTGATGCCTGGATTAATATGATGACTTGACTTTGGGCGCTTTTGTGAGAGTTTTTGGGAATATCTCTATTTCTATGTCCACAGCTACTCCCAAAGGTCTAGTCTATCTATGAAGTAGGTATCCGTTTATATTTAGAAATTATTTATACTATACTATTATGAGTTAGATATAAATGTCTAAGATAATAAACAGACAATGATCTCAGATACTAAGTAAGGAGTAGGTAAGGTAAGGAATTTTCAGTATGGAAATAGAGTAGGTGAAAATTGGAAAACTTTTTGATGAAAAATTCTATTTGTTTACAGAAAATTAAATCACTTGATATATTTTAAATAAGACTGTCCAAAGAAATTTCCAGTAAAATAGGTGAAGTGAAGATTGAAAAAACCATCCGTTCCAAGTGAGAAATGGTACTTTTCCGCTAAGTATTTTCTCGCAGTATCATTAGCCAAGTGCTCGCTTCATTCTCGAGGGAACCAGTCTGAACCAATGAATGAAGCACGAACTATTTTAAAACCTCGAAACTGATTATAGACTTTGGTTTTCTTTTGTATTATATTTTTATAGAGAATAACTTTACGGCTGTTTCAATTGAGTTATTAAAATTAATTCCACCGTCAACATAAACGCGTGTCATCTTTTTGGGCTGACATTAAATCTTACGAAACACTGTATATGATTAATTTCATTCATTGGTTACACATTTAAAACTAATAGGTAAAATATACCTAATGATTCTATACCTACACGGTCTTATGTCCATAAATTTATTAAATTACTTCTATTTGCTGTGTTTACCTAGAAAATAATACAGAAAAGACATCTGAGATCAAAAAAATGTAGTTTATAATATGTTCCAGAACTCACGGATACAGGCATTTAAACAGCACACAACTCTTGTAAACACTTCAATCGTTGATATTTTGCAATACAATAACAAGAGAGCCGCCGTCCTTAACCATTAAAAGGGTGCTTACCACTCAGCGGATTGCTGTGAATAATGGCAAAAGAATAGCTAAAGGGTCGACCATTTTTAACGTCTAAAAAGAGCCGTAACTCCACACTCCTTCAAAGCGTAATGCGAAAGACGTGACGTCGCCCAGGCACGTACTAAGGATTACTTCATTTCACTTTGGTTTCCAGTTTTGGTGAGACCAGCATTTCGTTCGCCACATGCAGTTTATTATACAAATAAAACGCAATACAAAGCTAAATAACCCCCTGAGTCCGTGACACGCATACAAGCAATACAGGTAGGTACTAAATAATGTGTTACAATAGAAATGCCATAATATATGTAAATATTATAGAAACGATATGTCGCCGTCGTCTGAGAAACATACGCAGTTTTTTGTGTTGTTTTAAAGCTGTCAAATAAGATGAAATCATATCGTTTGCCGGTGACTGAAGGTACCTAGTGATAACTACCAGTTTGCGACGACACATTTACCTGTACTTACCACTTCTATTGCCTTATTATATTCCGAATTCTATGAACAGGTGTGTGAATGCTGAATATGAAAAAAATACCGAAACCGGATTGTACTGTGTTAGGTTTCATACTTTTTTGTTTGTCGATGTTATTTGCCGATATTCGTTCGACCTATGTCAAATTTGTAAATGGATAAATAAATATTTTTAGAATAAAACACCAACTGTTAACCTCAAAGGATATACACGTGTTAATTTAATAAAATATCATTTATCACTATAAATATTATATTAAGTATTGACGATGGTAGAACGATGTTTCACATTTTACATGTATCCTTTTTTCGAGAACAAACATCAACCTCCTTACAAATTTTATGTTTTTATGAGTTGATGTTTGTACACTAGAAAAGTAGTCTATAAGCCTATAGGAAGTAGAATATAGCCTAAGGAGCGAAGCCCCGAGGCGCAGCTTATCCATCACAAAATGAAAAAAAAATCAAATTAAAATAAATTCAGTAAATGTGGATGAAACGAAATAAGCATGCAGAGATCGTGGCTAGTAGAAGTTTCTGCCTACCTCTCCGAGAAAGAGGCGTGATTTTATACATACGAGTACATACACATGGTCACGTTTATATCGCTTGCGGGGTAGACAGAGCCAACAGTCCTGAAAAGTCTGAATGGCCACGTTCAGCTATTTGGCTTAATGAATTTTAGATTCAAATAATAACAGTTTAACCTAACCCATCGCCTAATAAATAATCCCAAGTTTGTAAGCCTAACCCTTAGTCGCCTTTTACGACTTCTTTCTTGTATTGGTGCCGGAAACCACACGGCATGGTTATTATATATGTAGTATTATATATGTGTGTAAGTAACTTCATTACATCGTATTAGTATTAATTCTTTGTAGATTGGTAGTTGTAAATGTACCTGAATTGTTAAAGGATTAATCTTTCTCGTGCCTTGTTATCGTTTAAATTGCGAAATAAAATATTTAGTATACCGTGTTTAAGTTTATTCGTAAAAGTAAAACTTATTTTTTTACATTTTCAAGTCTATTTGCCAAGAATATAAAGTAATCGTCTAAATGACAATCTCTGGCAGAATCCATCTATTCAAAAAGGCCGATCTCATGAAGGTCGTTTCACAAGAAATCCATTTCCATGTAATATTTTAAAGTGACCAGACGTTTAAGATACAATTCCGTTGCTGAGTTCATCGCTTTGCATATTATGCTAAATTTTGTATTTTGAATTGGTTGCCTTGAAAATATTCAATTGGAGATAAGCAAATAAGGATGTTTATTATTTACACAGGTTATTTTTACGGAGTATTTTTGATAATTTACCATAAACCTTATAGTCTGACCTTAAGTTCCATTAGAACCTTTGAAATACTCCGTCATAAAATTCGTCGAGTGGTTTAGCAGTGACAGCAGAACAGTCCAACTGAGTTCCGCTTTAAAAATATTAGCATGGAGTACCTACAGAGCAATGGATCGATGCCTTAATAAGAAGAATATTTCCCGGTATGCCCTCGGTCATATGGACGTGAAGCAATGAGAGCGACTCACTAGAAAAATATTCCGACCACGTACACTTATAAAAATGCATTCGAAACCATAACATTTTATTCTGATAAATATAGATTTAGAATAAATGTTTCGATGAATTTAAAGATGCTCCTTTTATTGCATCAATTTTGTAAGGCATTGAAGTACGTGACTATGACCACGTGGCTTAGCTTACAAAGATACTAGAACCATTAATAAGACTGTAAAAAAACAATGTAATTGTAGAAAAAGTTGTATGTTGAAGTAATTTTAATTTAAAATATTCAAAATTATTATGAAAACCAATTGTATTTGATCACCAAATAGCTTGACATAAGTCCGTTGCGTTAAAAATCAATTTATATTTCAGGTTCTTTTTTTTCTCACTCAGATTTTTTTGGGTTATGATGAGATTTATTTATCTTAGTAGCTTACTAGTCATGACAAAATGAAAGAGATATTTGTCGAATTGATTTGGTTTTTGAATGTTAATATAAAATGAATGGTTTAAGATAAGTGAAACAGGCTACTGGCCCATCGTCTAAAAAAGAATCCCAAGTCGAAAAGTCTTTATCTTGATTAACATTTATTGCTTGGGAAGACATGAAGCTGGCGCAAATTTGTTTTTTCTTTGCAACCAGTCACTTACACAGGCGCCACTCAGCATTGAAGCTTAAAGGATATGAGAGTAAAGAATTACATACATGTACATGTAAGCCAACAGTGTCGAAAAGATAAAAATGTCATGTTCACAGCAAGGCTTAATGATGAAACTGAGAATCTAATAGTAACAGGTTGCTAGCCCTTCTGAAGTAAGAATCGAAAGTTTATTGGGAATTTAATTAAAAACTTTTCAATATAAAATGGCCAATTTAGTTCAAGTATCAAGTTACTGCAGTAGATATTTCTATTCGAAGACAAATGTGAGATCGCGCAATTGATACGGGCAATAACGAAGCAATTTGTCGAACTCTCAATAAAGCGCCGGGTTGCGTCTGGGTCCATGCACACTCAAAGCTTGTCTACTAACGAGAAAATGTAAGTGTATTGAAAATAGAACCTTTTTATATTGTTCTTATTGAATTTTCGATACGTGAAAAAAATTTTTATATTCTTTGAAACTGATGGACAAAAATTTCTAAATTACGATTGTTAAATTAGCAAATCATCCATATTTAGTTCGTTTTTTTGGGCTAAAAGACTCGATTAGCTGAAAAAAAAAAATGTTTTTCCATAATAAACAATTTATTACATTTAAATAGGTAACATTTGTACGTTTTGTTTCAAATTAATGATGTTTAATAAATATATTTAGAACGCACTACGCCGTCGAAAAAAAGAAAGAAAATTTTGTATATTTTTCTATATATATAGTCGTATATAGGTCTCCAACATATAATTTTTATGACATCAGATACGATTTTTTACGAATTGAGTTTTTACCAATATTCTTATTACATCTGCTAGCTATTCCAAACACGTTCCGTTATAGAGCCATACAGAGCGTCGACATTTTCATAAAACATTTAGAGTACAGGAAAACACTTTACCTAGTGCAACGAACGTGGTCCAAGCTGTATTAGGATTCTTGTGACAGACATCAAAAGGGAGTCGTGCGATTCCTGTCTTACTCACTCGATTATATGATAATAATATATAGATAGATATAAATAAGAATTGAGATTCAAATAGTAACAGGTTGTAAGCTCATTGACTACAAGAAGAATCCACAGTTTATTAGCCTATCCTTTAGTCGAAAACCATGGAAAAGATATGGAGTGGTCTTGTTCTTTAGTGCCGGGAACCACACTGTCATTAGCCTGTCCATTATCAAAGTGTTCAATTTAATGTTGTAATACATTGTTAAAAGAAGTGTGACATCTGTTTCTTCGTTTCTGTGCACGTTCTCTCGTAGACAAGAAATTGCCCTCTTTACTGCTCCATGGCGAAGATTTTATGCCCTCCACTTACGTACATTGACTTCCGAGGTCGACAATTTCCCGAATTCAAAACGTGTCACATTTTGAGAAAAATCACGCATTGTTAAAGTATTGCCGCAAATCCAGGAATCAAGCCAATTCTTAAACTTTGATTTTGAACCATCTTTTTTATTCACAAAGACAGGATGAGAGACAAAAGTAAGAAAAAAAATTATGAAGTTTTTATTTTCTCGACTCTTATTGTAAACGCACACACGATATCAGTTTGTTCATTATTTTTTTTGTTGAATTTACGGCTCTGTCTGTATGCTTATTTGTGTCGTTGACTGTTTAGAAAATTTTGACTTGGGTAAAACCATCAAATCGAAATCCGTCTTATTTTGCAAAATTATTATCGCATCTAATGGAAATTTCAGCCAGATCCTGTTTGAGTTACAGAACTGTGGAGCGAACAACTGCGAACAAGTGGACTGTTCACATCTGAACATGTCCGTGCGAACAGGTGTCCGGAATAAGCTGGCTTCAATGCTTGTCAATCGAGCAAATGCTGGTTTTCCACCAGGGCGATAGTAGGTTTCAGTTGTGATTAGCTACGTAAGCACATTCAACCAATCAATTTGGGGCGAAAATATTTTTTCTGTGTAGTTGTTTGTAAAGCGTTAACTTTCGATCTGTTGGTCTTTTTTCGATGAAATTGAAAACGTATGTACGATCTTGTAATTTAATTTAAGTACCACTTTATCTATCCCTTAGAAATAACGGTCGCCTGAAAAAGATTGAAAAAAAAAACATTTATATTTTTACCTGTATTTTTGTGTATCTTTTTGTCTTTTTATTTTTAGTCATCAACTGACGCCTAAGATATCTCACCTGATTACATTTTTTTAAACAATTAGTAATCTTTATTATGTTTCGGAAACAGACACGAAAACTATCGCGAGTAACGATTTTTGACAATTTACAGAAGAAACTAAACAATTATGATTTATTTGATAAATGGGTTTCTCGTCTAAATGCAGTAACTATTAGCCTAGGCTTTTTTCCACTACCTTAATTATAGGTTTCCCAATGACATACGTGCAAAATAGGTTTTTAAGTCCTTACCAATAACAATGTGTGGCGCCATCTCTACGCCACATGTCCTCCACAACACCCAATCACACAACAACTGTCAATCATCGCGAAGAAATTGACGCGCTTAACCAATAGCAGCGAATAATCTATATCGCGATTTCAAAGATTTCAAGGATGGAGCATGAATAGAACGTCCGACTCAACATCGTTGTAGCCGGTCAAGCCGAATCATTGCTCCCACTGCACAATTTAAGAGGTTCTACAAAAACATTTTGCGTCGTTGTAAGGGCATTACCTCGGTAATCTTTATTAACGAAGTGGACGTCCTTGTTAAATCGTAGTCATTATAGGGATTAGGAGTAACTTTAGCTAAAATGTTATTTCATGGCTATTTAGATATAAATAAAAACACATTGAGAATTTAAACATTTCTTAAGATATATAATTTATTCAACTAGGCATAAAATATTTATATAATTCTTTTTACCACAATTGTATTGTCAACTGATGTTTTCAACAAAAATCTTATATTTTTTTCATACACATTTGAATAAAAACACATTTTTTACAGTTGAATAAACCGCCGCCACTGGCTGCTACGATGCAGCGCATCTACACGTCGTAGCTTTGCTACGAGTGCTACGACATTTTTCTTATACGAATTAGTTGCATCAAAAGCTAGCTTGTGTAGAAATAAAAGAATTAATAAATAAATAGTAATAAAAGTGTACTAAACGGTCTCGTTCAGATTTATAAATACCTATTATGGTAAAACTAAATGATCTAAAAAAAAATATGGCACCAATAGTGAAAACTTAAAACTTTCAAGGATATATTTTATCCCGTCTGAAATTAAGTGACTGTTATTTCACAATACGTCTATAATCTTTTTGGTATGAATTGTAAAAGTTCTAACTGCAGCCTAACAACTGATTACCATTTTAAATATATGAAAATAAAAGTAAAAAACTAATTTGAGTCTTTCTTTTAAAACTAACACACAAACGGACGTGCCTAATACTACCTTATATTTATGACGTCATTGAGCTAGACCAACCAGTTAATTGTTTCCATAGCTATTTCTGTTGTTCCCAAACAATAGGCTTATGGTTGACATTAACTCACCGAGTGACGACCTTCCTCACCCATTGTGTTCTAAGCCTAATAAATTAATTCTCTATTGTTTGTACAATTATATGTATCACATTTTATAAAAGATAGAAAATGATAATGTTTTATTTTAAATTTAAGGAAGATTGAACTGGAGATTGGATGATTTGAAATTCCTGTAACAGCTAGTACAAAATAAGTCCTTACATGTCTGAGGGACTTCATTATCATTGAATAAGGTTTCGCTTCTCTGGCTAGCCATGCATGACTATTTAAGTCGTCACATTTAAAAGTCAATGGGCGGTTACTGATGCCTCTCTCAATCTTCGCTTCGATACGTACCTATATAGAATCATGTATCTTTCTCGTAGGGGTAGGCAGATACAACCAATTCCTATTTACCGCGATTCTTCCATTCATCCACATTTATAACTAGCTTCATGCACGCTCATCGGTTAAGGTTGACCTGACCTATCCTGACCTTTCGCCAGGATGTCCCCAAACTTCGTTTGATTCGTTGTCAGGTTATGAAACTGTTGCTAGCTAGATGTACCTTTTTATCGTTGAATTGATTTCATTCAAAATGTTCGAATGAAATCAAATATAAAAAGGATTTGGTTAGAAAAACCGAATTGTAGAAATCTTTTTACCATATTATTAACAGCCTGCAAAGAGTACCTAATTCACTATGTTTTAAAGCGCCTTCTTCCATTCAGATAATCTTTAAAAGTCATTGCAAGATTATGACCTAATAAGCGTATATGCAGCAAAAGCTGTATATTATACAATTAACATCGAGATTATGTTACTTACATTTCCATTTATTGTATCGAAGGAAGAACAATTCACTTAATCGCACCCACAAACTTAAAAACTCACATAAAATTAGAAATAGAGGTATGTTGTTGGCAGTAAGTGTAGAAAGCACGCTAATTGCTTCCGTCGTGAAGACGTGCTCATCGCGTTGAGTGAGTTCTGAGATCTTCACTTTACAGCGTGTTTTGAATATGACTAGCCGTGTTGCTGCATAAAACTACAAAGTTGCAAACATACATGCAATTTACTGGCGAGTGGAAAGATGAACGCTTTTATATTAAGGTCACTTTAATTATAATCTTGTTTGCGTAGAAGACTTAAAACTTTAGAAGAAGCAAGCCTTAGCGAACGTTTCTGGAAAAAAAGATAAATATAGATTAAAGGAATTTAATAATATCCAGGTGACTATACTATCCTATGGATTAAGTTTCCTTGCATTGGTCGCGGAGGTTAGACGTGAGTTGTTTCGTATATAACCCTGACTAACCCATTCCAGGATCGTGGTCATACGCGCATCTCAGTCTCATCTCCAGTGAGGTAAGGGTCTTACCAGGACTGGCGCCATGAGAATGATCTTAAATTCCATTTTTAAATTTCTAAGTATTTATTACTTTTAAAAGCTGCAGCTTTCAAAAAAGAAGAGTCAATGTCATACAGTATATTAAAATAACTGCACAGAAGATCGTCGCTGCGGGCTTGTTTACATTTTAATGTATACTTAAGAATGAAATATGCGGTCATACCGAGTCTTTGATGTTATTAATAATGTCCTCCTCATTGTACTTAATGAAAAATGTCGAGAAAGGCATTTTAATATTGTGTGGGTGAATAATATACAGAGTTTAGCTCTATTAGTATTCTAAACATGAAGATTAAACTTAAAATGTAATAACGATGTCTATTTCTTGTTTATTTTAATAAATAAATACACATCAAAAGGCTTTGCCTTACAGGTTGTCCTTTTTAGAAAGTGTCTAAAATGTGCTTAGCGCTTTTGTCCTTCTTAAATTAAATAGAGATTTTAATAAAAATGGTGATACTTGTTCTTTACGGAGTTTTTTCCCCTCTCTAGAGCGGCGAGGATGCAACCGGGAGCTAGGAGGAAGAAGGTCTACATGGAGTCTTTCAATTATTTTTCCAAACACCATTGGTTAGACAAATGGAATAACCTTCATTGAAAATAAATTATAACAAAAGTAACTAATCCTTACCTTTGCTAAGTTGATATGGTACACCATATAACAAAATGTCACCAAAATTTATGATAGTATTACATTACGTTAATATTACACAGTCACCGTTTTACGTGTAATCTCTCTTTTATAAATCATATAAAAAAAAATCAAAATCATTTTTTTAACTGAAGTTTTCCGAAGATTTTGTTCCTTATTCTTTATTATTAAGAACACAGCATTAGATAAAAAGAAATAACAGTACACTTAACAAACATTTAAATTTTAACAACCAAAAAAGTTCACTTTTCAATAATTGGAAAGCTAATCAAAACTTTTTGTCCCATTTTTTTACAAAACAAAAATAATTACTTGACTTACTTCTTACTTGAGAGATTTTTCTTTGTCTTTTTATATATCTGAGTAGGCTTGGTAGGAATAGTGAATCCAAATAGTGGTTCGGTAAAAGCTTTGATCCATCCAGTGCCATTATGTTGTCATTACGTGCTGTCCGTCCAGTCTAAACACTTCCTTTGATGCGGAATAGAGTTCTTTTACAAATGGTTTTCATAATTGTTATACTTATATAAGACTAGAGTTTGATTGCGATTACAGCTATCACAAGAAAAGTATTTCTTTAAAGTCTTTCTAAGTACTTGGTTTACTCCACAGATTTAAAACCCATTTAAATTTCCAAGAAGAACAATAGATCATTTTCTTATGTTTTTCTTTAATATCTTATTATCAAAAAAACAAATAGATATTTTTTCTATCGTATTTGTATGATTACTTCAACATTCGATCTTCGACCCAATGGATTTTCTTAATACTCAGAATGCTGAAGACCAGACACAGTTAAGAAAAAAATATAGAAAATCAACCCCGGTCCAGGGGCAACTGAGAACATATGAATAAAATCATGTCTTTATCCCTTACGGGGTAGACAGAGCCAAGGGTATTGGCTAAAAGGCCACGTACTGCTTAATTATGAAATAGAATAGTGTCAAGTTGCTGGTCAGTCGCCTAAAAAAGGAATCCTAAGTTTATTAGCCTCTTTCTAGATTAACTTTTACAATCTGTACGAGCAAAAACTTGAGGACATATGTTCAGAGTTAGTAAAAAAGAAGGATTGGGATAAAGCTTACTAACTTTCGCCCGCTGCTCCGCCCGCGTGAAAGTACTGCATGTCTCTCTCCGTACTCCACGCTACATGTATGCAAAAGTTCGGTCCATTGAGTGGTTTTGACATGAAAGACAGACAAAATTACATTTTCACATTAATAACATTAGTATAATAGGTTATTAATTCCATATATTTAATGCTGTATATAGCCTTTGATCGCAAGGGCCCATTAGGCCAATATTTGTTTTACACTCATTAAATGATGATGAGAAACTTTCCCACGTAACCGGGCAGTAGAATAGAAACTTTTAATTTGATTAGTTCTTTCTCGCAACAAGAGTAAGTTAAACAGTTTTTCCGCTAGCTGCACCTGGCAATGTTAACAAGGGTTAAACAATACTATTTTTAGACTTCCATGGAATCCAAGTTCAAACATGTCAAATAGGGATTTCTGTCATTCTGTCGCGAGTTCTCGATTCACTATATTTAATAAATACAGTGATTCAAATAGTTTCCAATACTTTTTGTCTATATAAACAAACTCAGCTTTTATCATTCTTCTTGCACTGGGTAAAATGGGTACTCCTTCTTTTCTAGTTCTAAGTGCAATTAAGTATATTTTCACAAACAAAACCCCTAGAAAATCTAGAACTAAATTGAAATTTATTTATAATTTTCCGTCGTATAATAAGGTTAAAATACATAGAGAAGCGTTTGTAAAAGTTTTGCTTATCGATAAATGCGTAACTCAGAAGCCTGCAAACTTTGTTTCGGATCCGCTAATTAAACTTAGACCTCCCGCGAATTTTCCCCAATTATTTGGTAAATAAAAGAAAAGGTGGGTGAAACCCGCTTCTAATTAGTTCGAGATACAAAAAAAGTTCCTTTTGTTAACAACATCGTGTTTTACGGTACTTTTTGAAGTGATATCGAATCTTGAAAAGTTTTAAGTGCCAAGTATAAAATATTTTTCTTGTGTAAGAAAAAAAAATATCGCGATGGTGGCTCTTACTGAATTTATGCTATGATGAAGTTTAAAGATTCTGCTTTATAATATCTAAATACAGAGTTTAGTGCTTTTAATTATATGGTTTAATTCATTATGGCTAAACTTAAATTATTACCGTGTATAAATTTCATGACATCACTTCTTTTTATTGAAGGGGTACTTAGGTAGAAATTACAATGTTATCTATTCAATTTCAAGACGAATTCCTCAAATATTATTTCCTATCGTGACCGTTTAATTTTTTGACCTTAGGGTCACAAGTAATTTGTCGGCACGGTTCCTACCGTCTCCCTCGTGTCCTCCTGATAAATTGTCTATCGTTGTGATGTATTAGATTTTCGTGTCAAGTACGACAGTCTTTATATCTAATATAATAAATACGTAAGTTTGTTTGTTGGTTCGTTTTCTCATCACAACCTGACCACTAAGTCGATGTTAATGAAATTGTATGCATTCTGCATTCACATAGGTAAATTTTTACGGAAGCGAAAGATATTTTGTTGTATTTTTTCATGCACCTTATAAAAACGAGAACCGTGTTCGTACAGCGATGAAAATTGATATGAAGTTTCCTTGGGGAATTAAGAGACGATATGATTTTTCCAAAACTCTCAGCAGCAGACCGAATTAAAACGAGACATGATATTTAACTTTATTATCTTTTTATTTTATAAGACAAATCAAATTAACTTTTCAATAAATTTAACAAAATCGAGTTCCGATTTTAGATAAGTGATGTGACCTATAAGAATTACCACCTGCATGACTGTTCCCGGTTTACCAACTTTTCACTTAGAAAAGTGGTTAAGTAAGACAAATGATGTTTACCACAAAGCTTGGATTCACATAAGGGTGCTCATCCATGGCCGCATGCAATAATTTCTCAGCGGGATTGTGGCCCGGGTCTATGGATATAGCCACGATGCATGTGAGCCATTGGCTTTGAAGACGGAAATACAGCTGAACGTGGTCTTTTAGGAGAAAAAGATATAAGTACAGTACGGTGTAAAGTTTGCGTTTATTCGGCAATATAGGTAGGGTTTGGTAGCGAAGGTCGAATGGGAGCTTCAAGGTGAGAGCGAGAGGAAGATAATGAAGGATCGGTCACAAACGTCGTGCTTATAATTAACCAACATACATACAATCACTTTATCCTTTACAGGATAAACACAGCCAACAGTCTTGAAAAGACTGAAAGGTTACGTTCAGCTGTATGACTTTAAAATGGAATTAGGATTCCTACAGTGGTAGTAACCCATCGTCTAAAAAAAAAATCCTAGGTAAATATATCCGCAGTTCCCTTGATTGACTTTAACAATTTGCACGGGAAGAGAAGCAGCTAGCACACTCTATGATATATCTTCGCCATCAGACATGGAAGACTTATAATTTCATCGCAAAAGAATTACTTTTTCTTTATTATCTGTGGACTGCGACTCACATGTAGTTGTGGCTTTACACAGACGTCAGTTGTAGGTGACCCTTGTCTCCGTGATGTATCATGTGCGCCTAGATGCTTAATTAATAAAACCTACCTACTGTATGACTAACGCTTAGTGAAGACAGAAACTTATTTCGTTATAACAACCATCTGGAAAGTTTATTGGTCTCGTTGACGTTGATGACGTGATTTATAGAAATAAGTTTTATGACAAAATCCACTGGATCTTGATCAATTCTTCAAGTTGCTGCTTAAAATAAAAACAGTTATTCCGGTCTGGTCACCCAAACAGATCCACTCTTCATTACCATTATTGATTTAGTACGATGTGATCCACTCTGAAGTATTTTCTATTCCGTTCGGATCACCTGTCCCCACTGTATGGGTGGGACACTGGATCATAATGGAATAGAAAACATTATTATAATTAAAATAAAACGGATCGTGTGGCGTGTGGTTCCCGGCACCAATTCAAAAAAGAATAGGACCACTCCATCTCTTTCCCATGGATGTCGTAAAAGGCGACTAAGGGATAGGCTTACAAACTTGAGATTCTTTTTAGGCGATAGGCTAGCAACTTGTCACTATTCGAATCTCAATTCTATCTTAAAGCTGAACGTGGCCTATCAGTCCGCTCAGGACTGTTGGCTCTGTCTACCCCGCAAGGGATATAGACGTGATTATATGTATGTATGTATGTATGTAAAACGGATCCATTAGGGCATTCGATTTTGGGGATCAGACCGGAACAACATCGAAAAAGAGTACTACTATTGTGTTCCTAGTTATTCCACAAAAAATAAACAAACGTTATTATTAATCTGGTAAATGGAATGTGCGAACGTCGTTCCTAATGACACTTTAAGGTATCCTGAAGACGTGATTACGAGAACACTTTGTAAGTGGGAATGCTCGAGAATGTTCTAAATAAGGCTACATTACATTAATGTAGAGTAAGCGAGTTGAAAAAAAGAACTTAAATCCATCGTTGTTTCGAACCATTAGTTGTATTGTGATAGGTAAAAAGCAAATAATTTTAAATTTAACTTTACTTATAACACATCTCTTCTTTGCACCGGGGGTTAAGCTAAGAACGCACTAGATTAAATCATCAATATTCTATATCAGTGCACTTTCATTCGAGTATATTCGCCTACATTCAGTCTGCCTTCACCTTTTTCAACTCCCACATCTTTTAAACGGATCAACCGATTTTGATCAAACATGTCTAACATACTCGCACGTAAATCACCTTTAGTCCAAAAACGTTACACACAACTACATTGAAATCGCTTCAACCGTTTGTGAGCTATGATGCCATAGACAGACAGACACAACAAACTTTTATCATTCCCTTTTTTTCCGTCGGAGGTTAATTAAGATTTGTCCTTTCTCTGGATCTGGGGTTCCTCTATGACTACGATCAACAGTATGGGTAAGTTGCAGAATCACAGTTTATCTGATCTCAGCATCCTTGTAGGAGAACCTCGCCTTAATTTGACCATGATTACATTATGTACATGTTTTAATGTACGTACAAGTTTTCTCACGATGTTGTCTATCATCTACAAAGATTCTATTGAAATAAATAAAACCCTTTTACTACAATTTTAAATTTGTGTACATTGGTAAATTATGCCGCCAGGAAAGTCTTTGATAGATTTTTGTCCGTTTAATGGATGATTTTTTTCCGAAATTTGTTGTACTAGATCAAAAATTAATTCGTTATTTTTCCGCTTAGTTACAGATTATATGAACAAACCGTTACTGTACAGAGAATGACGTCACAATAAATGTTATGACACACGTATTTTGTGTTGCCATTAATCTCATGCCCTCTTTGTCTTACCCCATTTTAAGTGGTAATCTTATGTTTATTCATGTTTAAATGAGAATGAGCATTCTTACGGAAATATACTAAGTTCTATTATGTATAAAGAAGTCCGCATTTTTGCAGTTTTTACTTAGTTATTTAAAAAGAAATTCGATATCTTCGGGTTGCGCAGTTTTAGTGAGTCTAAATAAGGTTTTATTTACTCCACTTGCTGCATGTTTAAAATTATGTGGTGAAAAAATCTAGAATTTCCTTCCCGCATCTCTGTTCTCCGAAACCTACAACAACCTACCTACAACTTACGGATTTTCCAGACAAGAGTAACAGTTACATATGCTTTATTTGATCTTATATGCATCATCTAAGACCTCATCTTGCTTATCATCAGAGACATTGACGTCAAACGCACTCAACTTTTCAACAATAAAAAAAAATTATATTTTCAACTCCTCTTGGTCTCCGATATACGATCTCTTACGTTTCATATATATTATTCCACACAAAACGATCATGATTAGCCCTTACACATCTAGCGAACAAGCAGCTATTGTTGGCAAAATCTTTCTGAAAATTACGTATAACAAAGAAAGCGTCGATATGCCAGTGTTTCCCAATTTGTCTGCTCCATTGTTCAGGAGTGACGGTCGATTTGTAATGCTAAATCGTATGTTCGTTTATTTGGTGTCATTTTTGGCTCGTCATCATTTCCGAAGAATATTAGCGAGTAGTCGGTTTTATAGAAAGAATTGCTGTCGTTTTGTTGGTTCAATGATGTGATTAGGATATAAGAAAAGTTTTGTTTTACAAATGAAGACAAGTATTGTGAAGACATATTTAATTATTTTATGAAGAAGTTTCTGTCCGCTAAAATAGGTTCTGTAATTGTGAAATTTCAATAAAGCTACCTGTTTCCTCAATTCATATATACGGGACAATATATATATATATACGGGACAAATTACACTGATTGAGTTAGCCTCGAAGTAAGTTCGAGACTTGTGTTACGAGATACTAACTCAACGATACTATATTTAATAATAAATACTTATATAGATAAACATCCAAGACCCAGACCCACGTTCATGCACGCGTAAAATAGCTTTACTTATTTGCAATTTGATTTTATTATTATAAAAAATATTATTAAAAATTTAACCGTAGGTACATCATATTTAATTTAGTAAAAACGTCATCTTGTAGTGTACTAACGGCTAAGGTGTGCGAATAAAAAATCATGATACGCAACTTCGGGTGGCGCAAATTGAAAAATATCTTGAGGAAACCCGGAATTCTGGGAACAGGATATTAGTTTAGATTTCCCTGTAAAAGTACGTAAAGGTCTGACTGACGGGAGGAGATTTTTGTAAAAACCTGACTTATCTAACACAGGATTTCCTCTCTACTAGACGGAATAATACTATCAATACATATTTTAAATAAAACAAACCAGGTCCTAATTGAAAACTTTACGGTACAAATTCAGTTACGAAGTTAATCTAGATAATCTATCTCCACAGATACCGTTGGCCTGGATTGACATTAACGTTACACAACAGTTTCACTAAACACGTCAATGAGATGCGAGATAGCCATCGGAGTGTGATCGCTGTCAACTGAAACAATTGCATCGATAACGAGATAATGATATAACTACGTGTTATATGAATAGTTATCCTACAGTAATAGAAGTCGCAAAAAATTATAGAATATCATAGCCTTTTTTTGGGGAACGATGTACCAAAACTAGAACATCTAAAAGCCTGACGTTAGAGAGTGACGTTACCACAACCACATATTATAAGCCACATAGGAAAAAATACCACCATCGATAAGTCTACGATAAATAGGAACTTATTTTCCACTGTGGCCCAATGTACTAATGACTCTTTCCTGAGTTGTGTTTGATTAAAATTTAATTGCTAACCAATGCGTTGAAGGAAGATATCATGAGGAATTTTGGCATAGGTGCAAATGTAGCCGGCAAGATGTGTTATTCAATATGGTTTAGGTTCCCCTGCATAAAATGCAAAAGTAAGTAATCATAATTGGCGCATTTTGGGCTCCTCTCCAGATTTGTTAGAGTGTATTCGGGACTAACGCCAGGGGACATAAATATCTTTTGTCAAGTTCACTTTTTTTCCGGACAAAGAAGTTCATTTAAGTATGTAAGAGTAAAGACTAAGGCCGAAAACATTTCGTTTTCGTTGTACAATTTCAACAGCTTTTCTTAAAGGACCATGATAATGCGAACCCATTTAAAATAACGTTTCGGTGTATCACTTAACCAGTGTCGAAGTATATACTGAGTGCTTTGTGAATCCGAGTTAACAAATTTACTGCTAAGTCCTTTACCCATTTAACTCGAATGGGCAACATCCTCATATGATTAAACTATTTCGTAAAGGAGTGTGTTGACTGGGAACTTTTTACAGCTCAAAGAGGTAATGAATAATGAACCAAATGTTCCGATGTCGCGGTTAAAGAGGTAGGAAAAAAATTTCTGCTAGAAAAATATCACATGAAGTGAAATGGGTTTTTATAATTCTTAAGTGAACCCGTTAATCAATTTAAAATGAAAATGTACCAACAAAAAAAGAAAGCTATTCAAAATGCTTTTTTCAAAAAAGGTAAGTTGAATGCATATACCTATTTTTGATCGTCTTATGTCATGAGGCCTGGTATAGTTACAACACAGAACAGAATTTAGTTAGCAATAATATTGCAAAGTGATATATTAGTCAGTGCCTACCCTAACAAACAGACTCGTAACTTACTAACCCAACGTTTCGTATAATTGTATAAGTTAAAGGGTCATTCATCATACTTGGCCCTTCGGATCCCTTGCGAGGACTTTATACGTCACACGCTTAATAAACAAACGAATATTTTAAACTAAAGGCATTCCCCAAAGGAATGTGTCATCTATGGGAATCATAACCACTTCCTATAAGTTACACCGTTGTAGTTGCGCAAAAGTCTAATTTTTGCTTGGCGCGAAAATATTGAAGCAGTTGAGCCTATCAGAATGCGCCATTTAAACCCACGATCTGAACCTGTTCGCTATTTGTAGTTTTACGAGCGAGATAGTCGAAAACATTTTGATTTTGGATTTTAAGTTTAATTCACTTGTAATAAGGTCGTTATTTTATTAAGTTTTGATTCGGCTTGAATCGGCGGTAGGGTCCGAATATTGCCGAGGCTTCTTGAAAACGAATAGTAGTACTGTATCAGTGTAGTTATCCGATGCCTGACGTTGATTGATGATCGACCTAAACAAGCGGAGGGAAGCAAACCAGGCCAATAAATTAACATCGCTCACCTTTAAAACAATCGGAGAATTCGTTACCAAGTTTGGCCAAACTAGATTGGAAATCTTACTTTTTGGCTTTTTAAGCCAGAGAAGTCTTTCTCTTTTTATCAGTTGTACTGAACTCTTGCTTTTCGGAACTCTTCAGCGCCGGCTAATTTAGGAAAACCCATGAAGTAACTCTTGCGTTTCTCTCGATTTGGATTCGTGACGGGAATCATAAATTTATCATAAAGCCAGTACCTAGTCACTACTCATCACCTTGCCACTGCCTGCACTCGAAAATAATTTTAATTTAATTATAAAAATAATAAGTAAGATTTTTATAATTAAATTAAAATTAACAGAGAGAAAATTATACAAACAAAAATAAAAACTCAAAAAATATTTCTGCTCTTACTGTAATATTAAAAATAGTGGATAAGCTAAAATCGGTCTTCATCGTATGTATGATAATAGTTTCTTTTCTTTTTTTGTTATATTCACAAAGTTACGTTGCCAGTTCTCCTTTCCACTATTCAAAGTTGGGTTCTGAATAATTTTTCTTAGTTCCTCAAGTTACAATGTACCATTTACATATTTATGGTCCCGATTGTATAATCAAATACAAATTTTCTTACTAACCTTTGAAAACAAAGCCATTATTTGGGGAAGATTACATAAAAGCCTTCGTTCTGTTAACTAAGTGGCGGAAGTGAACAAATGGATCCCTCATCCGTTCTCGGCTAATGTAATTTATGTAAAACAATAAAAAAAAAAACATTTAAACGTTTTATACACCCAAATGACTTCAAAATTACTTGTAGAGTAACCTTCAAAAATATAAATATAAAGCTACTTTGTGTGCTTAAAATAAATGACAGTGACAGTTAGTGACTCAAAAACGGAAAATTTCGTATTATATCATTGGAAATGTATGAAAAATAATTGCAACCCTCCAAGGAATAATAAATATTGTCGGATAACATTCATAACCAATGCCGAATCCCATTACTTACGAGTATTTACTACCTCTATGTTGGTTAAGTAGCTATGAAAAATCAAAACAAATAGTGACAAGTTACTAGCTATCGCCTAAAATTCCTAAATCGCCTAAAGGAAAAATCTCAAGTTTATAGGCCTATCCCTTAGTCGCCTTTTGCGACATCCATCCATCCACCAGGAAAGAAATGGACTGGTCCTATTCTTTTTTATATTGGTGCCGGGAACCACACGGCATTATGAATTTGTATGTTTTTCAGGCAATCGTCAGAAAACTATCTCTGTCTAAAATTAAAATTTTAACGTTCAGTTAAACGTACTCCAGATAGCCTATTGTGGCTATAGGTTCTGTCTACCACGTAATAAATATAGAAGTGATATGAGTAATCATCATTTCGGAAGGAGTTTTTTTACCGTTCTATATGCGTGTATGTTATTTATAACATCATAACACCCCATAAGGCTTCATGGTAAAGCTTTGGTAATGGTAACACGTAGAATTGCCCTCGTAGAAGGTAATAACCGTAAATGATAAGGGATGTTGATTCAATAACAATTGAGGTTATTGTAGTTATAGGCTGCGAATGAGCTTGTAAAAGTGCTATTTGGGGATGTTTGTAAAAATAATATCAAATGTATTTTCTACTTAACTTTGTCTATTTTAGCTATCGGCTGTTGAGGCAAACAAAATAACAGTTCCTACAAATAAAGATTGTCTGTTTTATGTTTGGAATAGGCTATTACACTCTTTTTTGAAAACTGTTTTAAATCAATCCTGAGACTGTGTTATACCTATAGAATTTTTATTAAAATTTTTTGAAGCCGAAAAGTGCTCTAAAAACGATTTATTATTTATGATTTTGTATTTTCGCGCGAAAACGCCATCCGCATGTGTGCTGTTTTGACTCGTGACGTCATACTTTTAGTAAACAATACGGCTCTACGTAAGACTAAAGTAAAAAGATTTTTGTAATAATGAATTACAATACATATTGTTGGTGTCTTGTTCCTGAATGCAAGAATACAAGTATAAAAACACCAGAAAAATTGTGGATTCCACTGCCAAGTGATATTAAAATGAGAAACACTTGGTTGAAATTAGCAAGAAGAGATCCAAAGGCATTGTCTACAAAATCAAGATTGTATTTCTGTGAAGACCACTTTGATGTAAGTTAGCATTCATTGTAAATAGTAAAGTAACCACAAGTCATGTTAATATAACACCAACAACCTTTGAGTACTTTTAGGTTATGTTATGAACCTATGATGCGAGTTGATTTCATATTATATACAACAACAACGTATAATACAACGTATTAATCCTCGGTAGATTTATATTGTCTGCTTTCACAAAACCGTCTTCCATGATTCTATTAAATTATTAAAGAGTAAAAACCCAAAAACGTGATAGAAATTTTAAAATTTCAAAATAAACAGAGCCTGACATCATCAATATGTTTTCGATTCGATATTTGTTTACTAAAAGTATGACGTCACGTCAGTACCCAACATGGCGGATAGCGTTTTCGACTTTTGAAGAACAGATTAAAAAAGAGGATTTTTTAAATTGAATTATAAAATCCATATTGCACTTTTATGAATAATGATCGATGTTTTTCTTTTATTTTTTACAAAATCTATAAGATACGTGCATTTTTATATTTTTTTTTACATGGTGTAAAATAGCCTATTGTAGCAGACATATGTTTTTTTTAAAGCCCCTTTTACAACGAATTCTTACTTAAATTTTGTACATACATACATATAGTCACGTCTTTTCAAGACTTGACAAGACTGATAGGCCACGTTAGGCTATTTGGCTTTATGATAGAAGTGAGATTAAAATAGTGACAAGTTGCTAGCCCATCGCTTATCCCAAGTTTAAAAGTCTATCCCTTAGTAGCCTTTTACGACATCCATGGGGAAGATATGAAGCAGTCCTATTCTTTTTTCTATTTGTGCCGGGAACATACTTACTTAAATCAGGCTTCTTTACCGGTAGAGATCAAGTAAAAGGTGCATCTTTACATTTGTCATGATCTCTGCTTCATTCCACTTGCTTAGTACACGTACGCACGTACGTAATTATTCATAAATAAATGCGTAGGTAGCGAACACTGGTTACTGGTAGAAACTTGTAATAAATGTAACTATTCGCAAAAGGGCGACCACAAATAAATATCGTTATGTATAAATAACGTATAAATAAATCATATTTATATATTTATGTACAACAAAAAAAATTTGCAAAAAAAAAAACTTAAAATAAAGAAAAATTCAGTACAAGGGCACTACTTATTTCTAGAGAAATTTCTTCCAGCAGGCCCACTACAGGAAAGTGTAAAGAAAGGCATTGGCTTGTGTACATACCTAATATTTAATATATAAACTTACATAAACTTACTGATATTAATAGACCTAAAACATATTATCATAAAGTTACAAATATCAAATAAATATATTAAATAAATAAACATACATGAATACAATATAATATAATATAAATACAATATAAATGAATAGTGGATGCATCACGACAACGACAGGTAGTGTTCTCTCACTCCCCTCTTAAAACCTGATAAGGATTTACTATCACGTACGTCTGGCGGTAAACAATTCCACAATTTGACAGCCTGGACGGAAAACGAGTGGCTGTATGAAGCAGTACTATGCTGTGGCAATTCCAGTAGGAGTCTGCGGTGCGATCTACAAGGCGCGTCAAGTGGGTTTTTGTAAGAAAATCTTTCGCGCAGGTAGGACGGGTAAGAAGGGTTATGGAGAATGTTGTATAGGAGATTAAGAATTCTGGCGTTACGCCGGTAGCGGATAGGAAGCCATTTAAGTCGTTTTCGGAATTCAGACACATGGTCAAACTTTTTCAGGCCAAATATGAAGCGGATGCACAAATTTTGCAAACGTTCAAGTTTGTTCAACAAATCCTCGGTCACATCCAGAAAACAGACGTCAGCGTAGTCCAGAAGAGGCAAAATAAGGGAATGGCAAAGCGAAATTTTGGTCTGAATCGGTAAAAAGTTTTGAAGGCATTTTAGAGAGTGAAGGAATCATAATGAAAATACAGAATATTTTTCTTCATAGCTCGTACTGGCCGTAATTATAATACGATATTATTATATAACTCAACCAAGTCTTTTCTATTAGTCGGGTTAAAACTACTTACTTAGACGTCAAACACAAAACGCTTTATAAAAATAGCAATTCTCTGCGCTTCACTCTCATAGGAATTCCAGGAAACGGAGTTGCAATCAACATTCTGTTGCTAGTCTAGTTTTGATTTGCCTTTGAAAGCCTTCTCGTCATAATATAAAGTTTTCTAAGTCAAACCATGTAAACATTTAAGTAGAAACATACATATATTCAAAAGATATATTTTGAGGCGCCATAGGGAACCATCCCTGCATTTTAGAAAATGACCATTCGCATCTTTTACATGGATGTAGTAAAAAGGAATTTAAAGAAAATCTATTCACAGTAGTTTCGCTTTTCGAAGTGAAAATTTGATATTGATAAAATTTTGCCATACTTAATACTCGTGTGGTCGTGCTTGTCATGTAGTTATTGGAGGAGTGCGGACATCTTGAGTCACAGAAATAAACTTATATTGGCAACTTTTAGGGAACTTTTAAATCATTTTCAGTAGGAACTGTCAAACTTCAGAGTGACCAGTTGTTAATGTCACACATTTTTGCATTTTATAAACTCAAACTTATATACATTAATATAAAACTGAGAAAACCTATTACCTAAAGCAACATTTTGTGCCAATTACATCCTCATCTGCATTATAAAGCCATCTGCCATACCAATTTAATTGGCTCTCAGAATACGACTCAATACGCTTCTGAACAAACAACGCTAGTCACTGGACTCGGCAAATTGAGATATTGTGGAGAAATAAAAACAATATATACTGGCGTCTTTGACTAACGTAAATATTAAGTACTTTTTTGTTATAATATCAATGTTATCGGGGACGTCCTGTCGGAAGGTCACGTCAAGTAGTTAATGTCGAAGAAGCGAAAACAATATGCAAGGATCGTGATAAGTGCAAATATGAAGTTTCCGTCTACCCCACTGGAGCGTGCATGATTATACGTAAATGTTTAAATCATAATATTATTATAATTTGACAATAGAAAATATGATAATGGTTTAGCAACCTGTCACGATCTGAACCTTAATTCAATCGTTAAGCCAAGAACGTGGACGTTCTTTTTGAGACTTTTGTCTCTGTCTATCCTGTTATGAATTGAAAAGTCATAAAAATTATTAGGTAACTGCTTATATTAAAACATACATACATACATACATATGGTCACGTCTATATCCCTTGCGGGGTAGACAGAGCCAACAGTCTTAAAAAGGCTGAATGGCCACGTTCAGCTATTTGGCTTAATGATAGAATTGAGATTCAAATAGTGACAGGTTGCTAACCCAACGCCTAAAAAAGAATCCCAAGTTTGTAAGCCCTTAGTCGCCTTTTACGACATCCATGGAAAAGAGCTGGAGTGGTCCTATTCTTTTTTGTGTTGGTGCCGGGAACCACACGGCACTGCCGGGAACCACACGGCACTAAATATTATATAATAAAATAAATATATTAAAACAATGCATTATTTCTTTGATAAAAGTATGTCTACAAGGCAACAATCTATAAACAACCAATGTTTGCCCTCCCAAGTATTTGCGAACAAATGTTTGACCCACTAAAGAGACAGCCTGGGGCCGTTACCAAGAACCTTGATATTCAAAACAGTTTTCTCCACGTTTTTTTACGATTCCAATCTGATACGTGTGGGGATTATTGTCGTTCGGAACAATACTGACAAAGCAGTTTTTATATACTTATGCATACAAATGTAATTGAATATAATATTGAGTGTTAAATTATCAGTCAATTATTGTAATTAATTGGATATAGACGTGATTTTATATGTATGTAAGTAAAATATATAAGCATTTCCTTACAATGTACCGGATTACGAAAGCATACTATTTAAACGCAAAAACCGAGTACTTCTGAGTCCACTTATTAATTACCGAAATTATCAAGTTATAGCCGTTAGAACTTCTCTTCCATAAGCGATGTAAATTGTCATTTCTCTTTAGTGCACAAGTGAACTAAATTAATTAAAATAAAAAAGAATCATAGGTCACCGTCAGTATTTTATAAAGTGAAATACTCGTAAATGTAGATTATCTTATATTATATATCGTGACTAGGTATGTCAAAAATTATTTATAATGATTAATCAAAAGTTTTACATTCTACAGTAAGTAGGTATATTGTTTGTTTGGGGACTCTTCATTGCACCAAAAGCATAATACAATACAGTTACTGAATTTAAAAAATAAGTACAATGGCGGACTTATCCCAATTGGGATTCAGTCAACCAAATTAAAATAATGAAAAAGGCAGCGTAGATAAAAGGCATTTTTATTGCTATGAATTTTTTACGTAAAAAATTTGGCATATTTACTTTTTTGGGAAAATAGTTGTCGAAATTGAAAAAAAATTGAATTAAAGTTTTATGGAGGTATAAATCTGTTGTTAATTTGAATAGTATATTTGATGTCTCGATATCGATATACATCAATATTATAGAAAATTATGGAATTAAGCGACACTCTGTCTTTCACTCCGGGAAAGAGGCGTGATTCTATTTTTGTGTGTTTTGTATAAGTAAAATATTTAAATATATACGGGCCAAATTACACAGATTCAGTTAGTACATATATATAGTAAAAAAAAGCTTACTTTCTGTAAAGAGTATCAGTATTGCTAGTCGATATGGCAATACTGTTAGCCTTCTCGGTACGCTCTCGCAAGTTGCAATACATAAATTTTTGATAATAAATATTTCTTCTTTTAGGTGTAAGTAGTTTTAGTTTTAATATTATAGTTAGAATTATTAAATCAAGTTATTTAGTTAAAAAATGTTATTTTTATCAAGTGACAGATGCACAGAAAGTCAAAGTTAATATTTCGCTGCATAACGGTGTAGAAGTAAGTTACGATTCGCTAATGGCACGTTAAGGAGCTTTAAGAGCCGGCTCGTGGCGAAGATTACATATATTTTTAGATATTTGAAAGCTTGTAAGCAAACCGCAGATAAGTAACAAAATATTTAAAGTGCCATGTGGTTCCCGGCACCAACACAAAAAAGACCAGTTAGGACCACTCCATCTGTTTTTCATGGATGTCGTAAAAGGCGACTTAGTGATAGGCTTACAAACTTGGGATTCTATCTTTAAGCCAAATAGCTGAACGTGGCCATTCAGTCTTTTCAAGACTGTTGTCTCTATCTACCCCGCAAGTGATATAGACGGGACCATATTTATGTATTATATTTAAAAATTATATTTAAATACTTTTTTTCTTATTAAAGTTATAAGGTTACACATTACTTCTAAAAATTGTTGTGGATATTTTCCATTTGTTGACATACTCGCTAACAAAACCTCAAAAAACATTCCTGTCGACAAAGAAATCATATTAACATCTAACTCAGCCGACATCTGAGGGGTTATTACAGATTTAACAATCTATTTATCAATTAAAGCTAGATCCGAAATATAGCTTACCATGTATTTCATTTAGTAACACGTTGTCTTTTTACATTAAATTTATTTTTTTATCCGCATTTTGGCGAGGTATGTTTTATTTTTGATCAAACTTCACCAATAAATCTAATATTGGTGTTGTCTATTTGCATCGTTATCTATGACTCAAAACGATACATAAATACTGTTATTTTTACAGCTCCATATCTTCATTGTTGCTTTTGTTACGATGTTCGTAAGTACGAACGTTGTTTGTATTTCACTGCATTCAACTCAACATCTGTTCAAAGCTACTTTATTTAAGGACACTATTAATAATAAATAATTAACATTTGCATCTTTATTGAAAAATAACAAGTTTTATCCTTGACCGAGTAAATAAAGAGGTCAGTGTTTGTTTAGAATGAGATTCAGAGACCTATTTCCAAAACATTATTTTTAATTGTAAACAAAATAATAAATAGCTACTTACTTTTCTTAAGCCTCTTTTTGAAGAAATATAATTAAAACAATATTATTTAAATTACCCTGAATCAAAATGACTGTTGACTGTAGATGTAGCAAAATATCAGCCAATAACAAAGATAATGTTAAATCGCAATATTAAAGTTTCCACGGATTAGAGCATATTACTATACAAACTCCTACTCAACAACGTCGGAGCCGCGGTTCCCCAGGCATAACACCTAGCCTGGCATAAGATCGTCCCTTTGATGGCGGTCGAGCCCGAAATATTGCTCCCGAAACAGTTGAAAATAATTTCCTATATAGTTATTTTATTGACCAACCAAGCGAAGTGATTGAGGTCCACGAATCAACTTGGGCGAAAATATTTTTTTTAACGATCATTTCAAACATTTCAAATTTTTCATCAAAATCAGACCGGCAGCGGCGGCTGGTTGAAAGTCATCGCGTGACATACATACTAGTACATGAAATGATTTTTTGACTCAAGTTTTCGACGATTTCTTAATATAATTTTAACATAATTTCTCAGAAATAGACTTCACCCCATTGGTATTCATTGGTGTGCGCTAAGGGTTACTACACGCGGACTCTGATTTGCCTGACATTGCCGCAGCCATTTCCTTTCCAACGGGAAATTGGCATCCGCTGTCTTTCTCTGCTCGACACTTTTTTCAGATTTGTTGCGTTCGTGTGACCTTGTTTATTAACGTGTTTGAATTAAGCATCCATCACTTTAAAAAGTTTACCTAAACCTTCAATAGAAATACCTTTTCTAGACTGTTGGGCCTGTGTTCTCCGTTGTAGGATAGTAAGGGATTGTATGTATTATAATATATCTGTCTGTTACGTTTCTACTGCTAAACTACAAAGGCTTTCGGGCATATTTTGTACAAAAAAATATAAGTTTACTAATTTTTTTATCTACGATGAAAGAGGAAAAAATACAAATTAGGTTTAAAGTGGTCTGAGCTGCAGGCAAAAGTTAGTTACATTTAAATTAGAATAGAATCATTAAAAAAAAATCTTTTAATAATAATTTTCTTATGCGGTTCGGCTGGGACACATGTGTATGCGAATATCTAATTTGTGTAAATCTCCTATAACATACATATATAAATCATGCCTCCTTTCTGGAGAGGTAGGCAGAAACTACATCTTTCCACTTGCCACAAACCCTGCATACTTCTATTCATACACATTCATAACTCTCTTCGTGCAAGCTCGTTGGTTTCGGGCACTCTTGACCTGATCTTTTGCTAAAACGTCTCCGATTTGTTGATCGCCGATCTCAATGTACGTTCATCTAGGCCTTCCTACTCCAACAGACTCCTACAACATCCACCAAAGAAAGAGATAATAGTTCTATTTTCATTATTCTGGAAACTAAAAAGTATGAGTTATTTAGCTACTGAATACACATTAACACATACATGCTTTTAATATAATAAGTTCATTTATAGTTAACACCCTATTTGAAACAGATATCATCTGTTAATGCAGCCAATTACCGTGTCTGTTGATTTATTTGTGCTAATAATAGTGCCAATTACGTGTTAATTAGTACTCAATTACACATAATTAATCATGGCGTTGATGTTATAACGGCCTAATTGCACTATGTTTAAACTAAGTTGATGTTATTTAAATTTGTGTTTATTTCTGCATTAATGTTATAGCAATCAGAATTATATTTGAAAGCAGAAATGGAATATTGTACTTGAAACTATAGGAATGATGTGACGCCGCGTCTTGCAATGCCCGCAGTTTTCTGCACCGATGTAAAATTATCAAACAAGATGAAAACGTTACGATGACTGATGGTGGTGATTACCACGAGTTGTAACGACACATTCTTTGTTTCATAACGACATTTACCACTGCTTTACATACATGCATATAATCACGTCTATATCCCTTGCCTTGGAGTGGACATAACCAACAGCCTTGAAAAGAATTCAAAAGAATCCCGAGTTTCTTAGCCTCTCCCTTAATCGCCTTTTACGACATCAATGGAAAAGATATGGTACTCTTCTTAAATGTCGGGGACGCACGGAAACACTTTTTTAATCTATTATTATTCCGAATTAAATGGCCACGACATAGCAGTCAAAATGCAAGAGAGCCGTCTACGTCGGTAAAACCACGTTTTGTGGAAGCGTGCAGGCAATAAGGGGCACAAATATTGGTCCAGGTGGAACGAGCAGGTCCAAGAAAGTAATACTGACTGTAGCCTGAGACATGCCATGCTAGCCAGCGGTTAAAATGAGGATACGATGACCAAAACAATTGGAGAGAGAAATCGCCGAAAACAGACCCCGGGCACAAAATAAAGCATAGGAATTTAGAGAGGTGTAACCAAAATTTGTGGATCATGCAGTTTTACAACAGAGTCGAATAGTGATTTTAAATACTACTCTGTCAAGAAAGTAGCAGGAAAAGATCAATAATACACAAACTGTTTGTTATTCATCCAAATTTATTTTATCACCTTCAAAATATGCTCCTTTAGAAACGATACACTTACGCCAACGAATAATCCAATCATCAAAACATTTTTTAAACGCTGTTTCCGGAATTGAGGTCAGTTCTCGCCGCGAATTCTCTTTTATGTCTTCTACCGATTGAAAACGGGTGCCACGAAGTGGTAATTTGAGTTTAGGAAAAAGAAAAAAGTCGGCTGGAGCCATATCTGGTGAATATGGTGGTTGCTCGATGGTATTTGTTTAGTGTTTGGTTAAAAATTCGTTCACAATGATGGCCTTGTGCGAAGGTGCATTATCATGGTGCAAAATCCAAGAATTTTCTTTCCACAAATCTGGCCTTTTTCGTCGGATTTGCTCTCTTAAACGCCGCATAACACTCAAATAATATTCCTTATTTACCGTTTGACCTTCCGGCAAGAATTCCGAGTGCACAACACCGCGATAGTCAAAGAAAACAGTCAACATGACTTTGACTTTTGAACGACTTTGGCGTGGTTTTTTCGGTTTCGGTTCAGTTGGAAGGCGCCACTCCGAAGCTTGTTGACTAGTTTGTATGTCAAACTCGTAAACCCACGTCTCGTCACCAGTAACAATGCGTTTCATGAATGTTGGGTCGGAATTGACTCGTTCTAGCATGTCCTCAGCGACTCTCATGCGATTGAGTTTTTGAAAAAAATTCAGGTCTTTTGGGACTAGCCGAGCGGCAACATGTTTCATACCCATATTATTAGTTAAAATGGTACGGATCGACTCGTGAGATACAGAAAGTTCGGTGGCTATCTCTCTCAAAGTTGAATGAGGATTTTCAGTCACTATTTCCTTCACTTTTGCGATGTTAACTTCAGTTGCAGACGTTGATGGCCTACCAGTGCGAGGCAAATCTTCCATCACATCTCGACCGCTTTTGAACGCTTTGTACCACTCATAAGCACGAGTTTTTGATAAAGTCGATTCACCGTAAGCCTTCTGTAACATTTTCAGTGACTCCGAACACGATATTCCATTGGCAATGCAAAATTTAAGACAAACTCTTTGTTCGATGTTTTTATCCATTATGAAATTAGCAATACACACTAGATATGATATAACTAAAAATAGCACTGTATTTAATGTAAACAACAGATGCAACTCAAACTCCGCGCCAAAATGGAAAACAGTTGTGCCAATCTAACAACAACAAAAAAAACAAAAATTTGAATTTGGAACCATAAATAAATAATCCATTCCCGATACTTTTCTGACTGAATGTATATGCCACTTTTCTTCATGTGAATGTATGTACCTTGACTAAATCTTAAAAGCATTATTATGAAAAGCTATCCAGTAGTTTTATTTCAATAGTTTAAGTACATTTTTGAAGATCAATCAACTTAAACATCAAAACTAAAAAAAATTGATCAAACAAAATAGACGTCAAAAAATATACCTTCTGTTACATGTACGGAGTTAATTACGGTGAATACAAAAAAAAACAACATAATAAAAAAAACACATCCAATAAAAGCGAAACATGAGAGCAATTTAAAATCCTTTTAAATACTATATATCCTTCCAATTTTATTTCTTTCCAAGACCGAACGTGGCGTGATTCGTGGCATATGGACGTTTTATAGCGATAGCTTTACGCGAAATTTAACTGTGTTACATGAGATAGTACACTGATGAGATACTACACATAGAAGACTAAATCGTACAATGAGGTTGTTTACGTTCCAATTCCATGGTTTATCTTTTTTTTGTATGTGGCCAGTATTAGTTACAAATATTACGTACAGTAAATAATCTCCCTGAGATACACCTTCAGCTAGTCTTTGCTGTTACTTCTTTTTGCTTCCCACTATCACCGCATACATCATTTGTTTCATCCACATTAACCAATTTCTTCATGCATTAGTTAAGGCTACTCTTGACCTAAAATTGTAAAAAAATTGTACTCTACATGGTATCTTAACTCACTTGGCACAGGTGAGCGTATACGCACTGCTGCGTCACGGCCGAGCGCACCTCCGCTTAACATTACGTTCCGTGGTTACGCGCCATTAGCGGAGATTTCGCAGTTTCACCCCCGCTCAATTCCCGACGACTATTAAACGGGAAATTTCATTATAAGAATGGTTCCTTGAATAAGCGATGAACCTTAGGTGCGCCTGAGACTTAACGGCCGCCTCTGATTAAAGATTACATAGGTAGTCTCTGAATGATGTTAAATTTAATTTGCTCTCGCGAAGATTATACGGCGTAAGCCCGCTCTCATTCTCTTGATTACTTATTTAATCGACACAAGAATTTGCCGAGTATTCGAGGTGGTTCTAATCGGGGTTAATTTTTCATAATCTATTTGAGAAATTGTGGAATTTACAGTTTTATACATTGAATTCGTTTTTTCTTTTTATTTTCAGTACAATTAATTTTGGTTTTTATTTAAAGTTCTATTTTATTTAAGTACTTTTATTTATAGGTATTTACATTTTTTATTTATTGTTGTTATTTGAAAAACAGCGCTCATAATCTTGAGCGGATAGCGTATATTACCGCTGTATGTCCAGTTTGAACAAAGTTTTGAATAAAAATATTTAATCTCTTTTACAAACATTATTGAAAAACAAAAATTCGTCTGACCCACATAGTTACACGTTTACCCGGAAGAGACATCTACAATATTTAAGAAGTGGCACCAATAAAACTTGGTAATTCGTCCCGAATGGTCCTAGTTCCCGGGATCCAAGTGTCAAATTGATATGACAACGTGGCGAGATGTAGGTGTGCGCGATTCATCAAAACATTTTATCTGAGGCTTGCACGGTCGGCACCAATTGTTCTAGGGAAATTGATGACTATCATGACAACTTTAGTGTGAAACATAATTATCATTATTACTATTCTGGAAATTGAAAATAAATACATATATGCATCAGGTTGTTCAGCAAGTTTTGGCTAATGGTTAATAAAAGCACTGCTAATCGTTGTTTGGATATAACTCATACTCCTAAGTAAATTTATATCAAAGAAAATAAATAATAGTACCTACTATCGTACTTGCCGATATTCATTACATCGAAAGTAGCTTAACGTAGTATTTTAAAAGTGTTTAATTATGCCTTCTCTACTTATATGTATGCTCTTGCTTCATATTGTAAAAAGTAGAAAAAATAAAAAAACATGGAACCCGCATTCGCTTTTCAATGCAGGCAATAACCATTTTTTTGTCAACAGAATGATAAAAAATTCATAACGTAATTGTTCTCAACAAAGGGCTTTGAAGCTATATTTTTTTTTAAGATTTAAATTTTTACATATTCACAGACTGAAAGTATTCGACATACAAATTTACAATTTCAATAGCTCATTTTAAGGTTCGGTGACTTTGAATGTATTGATTTTAAACGTACGCGCAATAATACTTTTGCAAACATTTCAAGGTATTTAAAATCACCCCTGTTAGTAAAAATCAATTATAGGAAAAGAAAAGTAAATTGAGATTTATTTTTAAGCGGTGGGGTAAATACTTACCTGAATACCATAGCCTACCAACACAATTCAATTCTACTGATTATTTTTTATAAAACATGTAAAGGGAAAAGTAAAGATAAAAATGTTGTTGTATGACTGTCATTTAAATTTTATATAAAACGCGGGATGCATTTTTCGCAAATTTACCCTTATCGATTTTCAGTCTTTTGCCACAACTCATTAAATTAACTAGCCAAGTTTCACTCTTCTCATGTTCAAGAACATTTTGTAAAAGTTACAGTTTCCTAGGAGATAGGCATCATGTAATTTGTTTTCAGGCGACTTTAGCTTGATTTTAATTAAAGTTAGTCTCTCAACTTTATCTGCGGGTAAAATTTCCGAAATAATTTATAGGAAAACTAAAAAACTGCTAGTTCAAACCAAGATTTAACGTAAGAGGATAATTTGTTTATTAAGCCACAATTACAAATAGAAGACTGTTAAATCGATCTTAATATGAACAGAAATAGTAACATTTTTCATAGTAATTACTGCCAAAAAATTTGCTTTTATTTCTCTCTGATATAATTTTCAAGTGAAGATTTTTTATATTAAAGCTAATGTCCACTAAAGACAACACGTTGGCGATAACTTAAATACCGTTTAAAAGTATATGTGTTAATTTAGGGGTAATATTATTATATATTATACCCATAGGTAAGACATATGTACTTTTTTGGCTTTATTACTTCGATGTGGCATGTATTATGTTCTCTTTTCAGTTCAAATGTTTTCTTTTCCTTTATACATATAGTTATGTAGTGTTAGCGCTCAATAGTCTACTATCAAAAGTCTATCGATAGAATCGACAGTATCGATATGCCTAACGATATTAGAGATGTTTTTATAAGGTCAATTTTCAATATTCAAACAATATAGTCAATCTATTGAAAGTTCGGCAACGCTGAATATAGGTATCATAATCCGCAAACAGCTCTCGGGCATTGGTTAAAAAAAATCACCGTCTCAATCACATATAAGTGAAATAGTAATTCTTACATACATACATACACATATGGTCACGTCTATATCCCTTGCGAGGTAGACAGAGCCAACAGTCTTGAAAAGACTGAATGGCCACGTTTAGCTATTTGGCTTAATTATAGAAATAAACTATGACTATCAATTCTATCATAGTAATTCTTTCTAAAAAATATCTCAATTTCCTCAAGCGTGAATTTTCTAAATGGAATTTAATCAGTTGGTTTCGGTACTCCGTGTACCTAAAACCTGAATGTTTATTGTCTAAAAGCTTTGCGGTTTCTCACTCTGAGACGCTCATATTAACTGTGTAGTGTGCTTAACATAATTTGATCCTTTAAGTGCTAAGAGGACACAATTGCGCCTCAATTTATCGAGTAATTAAATAGATAGCTTTACGTGGTAATGTATTTGAGTCAGTTTTAATAGAAAAGGATATTTGATATAGCAGATAATATTACAAATTCTAAACTGTAATTATTTCTGAATTTCAATGGGTGTAAATGTATTCATTATGGAATCCAGCTAAACGTAGTTCTCAACGTTAAGAGAAATGAAGGTGTGGAAAATTTATTGTTTTCAAAAGTACAGTTGGGGGCAAAAAACCTAACCCTAGCTTATATTATTAGTCAACTTACGTGCACTTGAATTTAATTTACGACTAGAGAACACAAATCCCAAACTGGGATGTCAAGTACCTCTGTCCGCGACTGTGCATTTCTCAAATTATGATATCAATCCTCCTCCACATAGAAGACGTCATCCTGTCACGAAAGACTGTTGCCGTGCCTCGGTTGATGGATGAATGCCTGAAACATTAATTTAAAACTTAGACCCCACTGTTTGAAAATTTGATAAACAAAATCTTAACTTCCGGTGTGTGAATTCCTGTTTCTTAACTATTGGGGAGGCGAGGTGGCTTGGAGAAGTTGAAGTCTTTGGTATGTGTCGCTCTGATTGAAGGGAGCATAAATTAAGATGCTTTGGTAAATTAAATATATAAATTAATTTAAATATATATCATTTTTGGCTGCGACTTCGTCAACGTGTAGTTAATTTATTGTTGTACTACTTAATGAACAATGTAAAAAAACGGCAGACAAATGCGACCACAGTTCATAAAAATCAAAATCTGTAGTTTGGTTGGTCAAAAGACCTATAGTAGCGGGAACGGAATTCTCTGCTGTTTTCTGTATGTGGTAACCTATTTAAGTACATCAAAATCACTTCAGTCTTATAAATGTGAGAGTCGTTACGAGAGTTGCTTTCTCATTTGTTTAAGTCGTTTGTTTTAATCAAGATTTTCAACAACTCTGCAATTTTCTATTCAATGGGTGACAAATTTGTTTGCTTTGACAAATATTTATATAGTTTATATAGTTATTCAATTTGCGAATGGCCTGCAGAAAATTAATTCATTATATATAATGTACCTAATGTATTCATATGTATATTGAGCCAAAATAAATAAATTTATGTGAGTAACTTCAATTGCCGCTATAGCAGATTTCAAAACATACATTCTAATAACAAGTCTAATTTCAACTAAAGCATTAATATTTAGTGAAGTCGTGATGAAATTTAGGTTATTTCGCAGATATGAGATTTACACTGAATACATTTAATACTGTAGTGCGCTGGTATTTATTATTTTTGAATTGTTAAGCATTGACATCCAGTGAAAATGCTGCAATGTAGTTGGTTCCGCCGCTTCTTTACACTATTTGACGTCAGTTAGCGCTACCTTGTTTAATTGTTTATCCTATTTTGAAAATCAATCTCATATTCTGTTTTATGCAATGCAAAGGATTTGTGTTTATTTTTTTTTTATTTTACGTTATGCATAACCTCAAAAAATGTCTGTCTGTCTGTCAAATGTCCACCCAATTCTTAGTAATTATGGAGATGGAACCAGACCATCCTCGCGATCGAAACAGTTAGCAAAAGCTAGCCGAAACAACTAGACTTTTGTAACATAGTTCATAACTATGTTACAAAAGTCTAGTTGTTTCGGAAAGGTACCTGAGTAA
This sequence comes from Amyelois transitella, assembly GCF_032362555.1. Lineage (NCBI taxonomy): Eukaryota > Metazoa > Arthropoda > Insecta > Lepidoptera > Pyralidae > Amyelois > Amyelois transitella. The sequence goes on along the minus strand of NC_083519.1, from coordinate 7,037,155 downwards.
TTAGAAACAAAAAGAGAACAAAAATATACTTACCAGAAGTATATTTTTGTTCATTTATTATCAACTTTAAAAAAAAAGTAATTTCAAAGAAAGCGTTAAAATGTTTGTGTTACATTATTTTATTGCATAATGTTAGTGGAAAACGTGTCTTAACAGTTTGTATCAATAATACAGTTCCCTTTACAGATTTATTCCGATTCGAAATAAATCTTATTCATGAATATCCTTGCAACCCGCGTGATCCCGACCGGAGAGCTGCCGCATAAAAATGGAAAATATGGCGTGGACGTGCATATAGTGGGAATTTTTATGAACACATTTCAATGCAATCCGTTTAAATTTAACTGATTTGTGATTGTTATATAGAGTGTTCGAAATAAAAGGATTTAAAAATAACGATATAAACAACACATACTTAATATATAAATTGATTGAAAAAATAATTATTAACACTTAAAAGCATTACCGATTCTTTGTTCCCAAACAATTCAATGTTTTCTTATAGAATTATGAACTTTTCTGATAAAATCACAGATGACACATTTTGGATAATTAATCGACAGCAACTGTGCTTTTTTCCAGAATTTTTATACTGTGAAACCCTTTTATTTTATCTTATTTCTACAGATTGCATTCCTTTTTTTGTGAGAACAAAACATCTTCCTTGTTAAATGCCTTCGTTTAAATAAACGTTTTCCTGTTAAAATGCGACAAAAATATATTTCAATAAACTGTACCACTTGTATTTAGAAGCTAACAAATCTAATTAAAAATAAGCCAAGTCACACACGGAGCCGGCACAAACACATATTTGAATATTCAAAAGGTTTAACTAACTCACCGCGTGAAGACAAGAGTTTAATTTTCTTTCTAACGCAATATACGCCAGCTCCAAAGATTTTATGAAGCGGGAAGCCTTTAATTCGCTTTGGAGTACTTACAAATGCGAAGTCCACAATTTGCATACTAAATTGTAAACCAAATAGAGGCCGGGCTTGAACATCTGCCTGATAAAACGGTGTGGTCCCGTTCAAACCGCTAATAGGGTGTGCGGAAATATTTGAAAACAAGCGCCTTGTTGCATTATTTTGCAATATACGTAATAGACACCATCAACCATCGATTTCGGGTTGTTTTGATTTCATACAAACATAATCACGTCTATATCCCTTGCGAGGCATACAGAGCCTTGAAAAGACTGACAGGCCACGCTGCTGTTTGCTCGTAATGATAGAATTGAGATTCATAAAGTGACAGGTTGCAAGCCCGTCGCCTAAACGAAGAATCCCAAGTTTATAGCCCTTAGTCGCTTATTGTGTTTGTTGTTTTAGCTGTCGTGTTATGTTTTTTTTTTTTCAGTAAAAATTATGTGAATTTATTTAATTTAATTCATCAATGGTTTGGCGAATCTCGTGTGTTTCACCACAGATGGAAGAAGATTCTCATTAGAGCTGTTTAAGAAATTTTTTGTGAATCTCGAATTATTTCCTTAATGGAAATAATCATTAAGACTGAACCATAAAAATAAACCAATATTATCGTTGTGAAAGAATTGACCTAGATAAATGGTACTTATAAGATATGGACGTAAATAATGATTGAACAATCGATGTTTTAAATGTCATGATTACTCAATTAAAAAGCAAAGGGGTGCAGCCATTGAGGCAGAATTGTATAATGATCGCGAATTCCCTTAGGTTTGCACAAAAATATATAATTTTAACTGAAATTCTATTTTTATCATTCAATTTAAACTTCTCCAAAACCGAGGTTTGCCAGATAAGTGTGTTTTAAAACTTTATATCTCGCCGTTATTTCTGTTTTAGAAACTTACAAAAAGCTTGCATTTTCCTTGGAAAAGTAATATTTTGTTTGAAAATTTTAAGATTGCGTTTTTAAAATATCGAAACTGTATACTCTTACTTTAAATGAATACATTTATTTCTTGCCTTGTTCGTTTTTCAGAAAGGGTGGTTTGAACGGGGTCAATGGGATACCACCGGTACAAGAGCACCGAGCACCGGGTTCTCGGTGTGAAGTCGTTTGCATAGCTTACCCCACGTTTGAAAGATAAAAATGCAACTATCTGCTTGCTCTCAACGTATCTCGATCCGTATTCCAGTTTTTCTGGAATTGAAAGAACAATTTCACGGTTTGATAGCATTGTATCGAGGATCGAGTAACGAATTGTAAAATGAGTGGAGTTGAGATTGAGGTCACTCAGAAACTGGCTTGACTTATACATTGGCACATATTTTGATGTCTTATAAAATCATCCTACTAAATGTGTCGTTTTTAGATATTCATACTGATAACAAAGAGAAAAGATTTGAATTTTTATAGCAGTACCTATAGTATATCAACATCAATCTTCTTTAGCATGCGTGTTAAATTTAAGACCAAAATTTTAAAACGGTAAGCTAAAAACCCTTAACAAAAATATTAAAATTTTAGCTACTTGGAAGCACTAACTGACAATAGTAAAACAGACACCAGCGACAATGTTGATTGTATTTTCGAAACCATTGGTTAATCAAACTATTTTAACACCAGTTTGTGTTCCAAACTTTGTTTGCTGAACAACTCGGCAGTGGAAGTTTTCAACTGAAGTACTTGAGGACAACAGAACTGGGAACAATAGCAGAACAATCGAATTGATTTGACAAGAAATAATGGACGAACTAAGGTCAGATTTGTGATTTCTCTCTTCTGGTGCGATAAACTTGACTTTGATGATTTCTCGACTTCAAAATTGGCGTAATCATTGAATGATGAATTCGGAATAACGAGATAAATTTAATGAATGTAAATGATCGCTCACAAATTGCCTTAAACTAGTCTCGAAGCTTGCAAATAGGAATATTATCATGAATATGTAATGGTGGGTGACAAAGACACGGCATAGATACGAGTAGACATTAAAAACAATTCTCATTGCTTATAACGAACAAGAAAAAATGGAGGCCTTCCCTTTCTATTTTAAATTATTAATAGGTAACTACTGAAACGTTTAACAGATAAAAAAGCAAGTTTTTAACTTTAGTCTTAATCTCACTAATATATCTACGATTCTTAGCGCGCTGACAGATTAATCCTGCTTGCACAAGGCAGACGACTTTTTATCACATTTAAACGGAATTATGCCGACTTTTATCCGATAACTTGGCGATAGCGAGGCGAGGGAAGGAAATAGTTCTGGTAGAAAATGCGGGAGCTTTTGCAAGGATATTTAATCTTTCCACATTCTCGAATAACGAGTTTTATTACGTAAGCGTCATAGATCGTATCATCTGTTGATATAGGTCTGTTAGCTTTAACAATTTTCCGTGAAACTGATTCAATTTTTTCATGCGTTTATGTTAAAGGGTACGCTCAAATAAGCTTCATTAGAAAATTTAATTTTGTAACGTTTTGGAATTATAAAACAAAGTAATTATCGTAATATATCTTACTTCTGTCATGATGCCAAAAAGCTGATCGTGGTATATCAGTAATTTTAATACTCTTGGCACTGTCTACCCCGTAAGGGATAAATTTACTTATCGTAATATGTCTTTCTGTGAGATGTGCTCGAAAACTAACAAAGAAGTAATTTTTTTGAGACGGAAATTTTAAAGCTTTCTCTGGAATAACGTCAAGTCATGATTAATTGTGGCTTGAATAATTTTGTTATAGGAGCGACTTTTCGGGCTGGACCGCAACTAAAGGGAAGTTTTTCCACAAGGCTATGTATCATGTCTAGCAACTGCGGCTCCAACGTTGATGAGTGGATGTTATAGATTCCAATTCGTAAAAATTTTCGTTGGCTGACACCGAACCTCGCTATTATTGGCTGATGGCAGATGAAGCTACGTTTTTCTGCCAAAAACGAATGCAGTAGTTACTTAGTTGGTAAATGCAGACCAACAAAGCTAGAACAATTGCTACATACTTACTGAGCAGGTGGATTACAGAATCTACCCATCACAAAAAGAAGAAGAAATCATTGTAGGCAATAGCTAATTTTACGTATCCCGTACGAAGTCAGGTCGTCTAGGGTCACTCGTTAGCTAGCTAGGCAGAATTCTAGGTAAAATCAGTGGAAACAACGACATGATAATAATAAATGTTAGTTCAGGACCCAGTGTAAGCACCATTTCAGAAAAGGTAATAAAACCTGACCCTCGCATTTCAAATGCAAATCAAAGCGCCGCTTCTCGAACATTTAAACATTTACTTCAACAGTCATTGTATACAGTGATTTTTTACGACGAAAGCTTATACATTTTTTGGTTTATTTAGAATAAAGAATTTATCTATCTCTTGTCTTTGATTTTGATATTTTTCAATGGAAAGTATCTACATATTTCTGTTGCTGTTTTGATTCTGGCTACAAAAATGATATTCAACGATAATCATCCAATTTGTCACTGAAATGTGCTATAATCATAGTAGGAAGTAAACAGATCTAAAGTTAAAATTGCTATGCACACAGACAGCACATTGAATATTTATATGTCATAACAGTTTCGTGGTATGTGTTAGCTACATCTGCTGATCCTTTGAGAGATAGTCTAGCCGCACTCATATTGCGAGGCATTAGGTCCAGGTCAGGGACGAGACCTGGATGGCTTAGCTGAGATTTAGGTGTTTAAGGCCGCAGTCCAAAGTCCAAGATTTATGGACACATTTGAATAAAAGAGAAATATAATAATAATAGATAGACGTAAACCAATAAATTAAGAATGTGTTACCAAAAAAAAAAAAGAAACTAGCATATCAAAAGAAAAAAGAAACATTGTAAATTGAATACACTTAGAAGTTTCGTACTTACAGTTAGTAGCATAATATATCCTATAGTAATACTTATATCGGAATAAGTTTTATCAAATATAAAACTTATTCCTAATTTTTCTCACTTGCTCGTATATGAAATCTTGTAAAAGTACCTGTAAAAGTATATAATTTTATCATATAGGAACTTTTGTTATCTGCGGGGGAGCAGTTAATAATGAAACTAGGGGCGCCCAACTTGCTTTATTAGCCCATAATTACATTTACCAACTTAGTACTCAAATGAAAAGAAAAATAAAAACAAGGCAAAAACAATTTGCAACTGCCATTAACGAAGAACTTTGTCTATAATTTCATATTTCATTTGTTCGGTTGGCGAAATTTATGTATTCGTTATTTTGTGATTTACAATCGCAACTTTTTGTATTGATATTAATTACGATCAAGATTTCTTGAGAAAACTTTAGGGTTTCCTTAACTCGCAAATCAAAACATTCTGTTAGATTGTTATTGTTATTTACAAAGTAAATATTCCACTTTAAGGGCTATCAATTTTCATTCAGGAAATTTATGCTGCTTAAGAACTGACAATGCATATTAATGATAACGGGATGTTAAACCTTAAAATAAATGAATACTAATAAAACTATTAAATAAAAGATTAGCAAATCAATCAAAGAAAAAATAAATTGTGATTCTTCTTTTAGGCGATTGGGTTGCAATTCTGTCATTATCTAAAACTCAATGGCCCAACGTTGTCTATAAGTTTTGTTTACCCTGTTAGATGTAGACGTGATAAGTGTGTTTAAAACAAAAATAAACTGTTCATTAATAAGACTTATTTCATATGTATTCCATTTCCCTATTGGTTACAATAAAGAGCGATACAACATAAAGACATTAGTACAAGTGAGCCACATTAGTCCGGGTCAATTCAGCACAACAAATTGACTGACTTCGTTTCCTATGCGCCGGAGAACTGGGGCGGGAAGCATCGCTTCTAACGAACCATTGAAGATGTCTACACACAGCTATCTAAATTAAACAACTTTTTAAAATATAAATGTAAGAAACAGACGTCATCTTCCTGGTGCTAGTCCGGTTGCATTCTCATCCTCACTTTGGAGGCTGTCACCATGTCTCTGGTGTGGAGATGTAAATTTTTACCAAGCGATAAACCTGCAAAACCTGGCAGGGAACCTAGTCCATATCATAAAAAAGTCAATTATCTTTATATTTTATTACATTAATTATGTGTTGACAGTTCTATCTGAATTTATCTGAGCAAGTCACAAAGGTCGCCAAAAATTTCGTAAGCGAAAGAAATATTAATATTGTATTAACTTCAGGCTTATGATTAGAATTACTAATTTTGCTTAGTTCACTCTCGTTTCACGCCGTGTGTCAAATATTAAGGGACCGAATTCCATGTATAGCTGACGCTATAATTGGGCAACACAATTGTTCGCAAACCTGCCCTAATGTACGTGACAACGTAAACCTTCCCTCATAATGTTTTGTTTGAAAACATTCCTCGGTGGACTGGTCTAAAATGCCCTAGGCTTTTAGTCTGCTTTTTCTTTTTTTTTTGGAGTTAAATTGAATAAATAAAAAGCTTACTGAATAAATCCTTTTTAAATTTTAGACTGTTTCGTTTAATTATGAACACAAACGTTACCCATACCTTTATATTTACTGGTTTAAAATAAAACGTCTTATGTATGATTATGACGTGAACGAGCTGAAGTTTAAAAATATTTATCGATTTTAATTGCTAGGTATATGGTAAAAAAAGAAATAAATACATCAGATATTACGAATACAATTATTATAAATACGTCTGTTATCAACTAAACATCAACTCAATCAAATCGAATCATATATTCTATTGCATTGAACTATCAGATATACATGTGGCAAGCCGGAAATGGTATTTCCACCAATTATCTCAACCATATAAACAACATTCGAACAGCTACAAAAGACAACTTCTTTGGTATAATAGAGCTGTTTCGTTGTTAACGATATTATTTTCCCATTTCCACCGAATTCGAGGAACTGCCTGCGATCAATCTTGTCTGAGCTTTGTATCGGCTACTTTTATAATGACTTTGCTGTTAACTCACTGATTTGGATTGTGTCAATTTATTTTCTATTTAATAACATATATATATACATATAATCACCGTTAATAACAGCTTTATTCCTTACGGAGTGGACGAAGCCTACAATCTCGCAAAAACTGAAAGGCCACGTTCATGCTTTAAGATGGTATTGAGATTCAAAAAGTGACAGGGTACTAGCCCAACGCTTTAAAGAAGAAGCTTGTGTAGTGTAATACACACTTTTTGCCTTTTAGGACACCCTTAGAAAAAAAAGATGGAGTTCTATATTAAAGTGCTAGGAATCATAAAGCACTATTATTCTATACCATATGATACTAATTACTTATCAAATAAGTAAGTAGTACTTAGTATCATATAGTTCCCAACACTTTAATTAGTTAGGATCATTTCGCTTTTCTCTCTCATGAATATCATAAAAGTCTAGTACATACTCGTATAAAGGTTGCGGATGTCAGACGGGTGTCGCTATGTGTAATAACCTGACTTACCCAATCCAGGATCATTGTTAAAGGACCCCGGGTGATCTGCACTTCAGAGAGTCAAGGATATAAACACCAAGAAGAAAATTGGGAAAAGCTTAAGTACCTTAGAAGACTATAAAACAATGTGACAAACAGTATGACAAGTGATACGGGAAATCATCAACTATATTTTATAGTGATAGTATTATTAATTTATTCAAAGCTTTCTGGATTAACATGAATTTTCGACGATTTTCAACCTACAAAGTAACTACACAGCGTTATTAATTTTAATGGAAATCAGCGTTGACATTATTTGGCGAATCTGTGTCAACTACCTACAACCTGTTATTTTTGGTAAGTTTACACGGTGCAAGTAACTAAGTTTATTTTCATATTCAGTCCCCCATCATAAAATAACACTAGCTTCTGTACTCCCTGGAAAATTCCAGTAAAAAAGTAGTCTATGTCACACCTGAAGGTCTATTGTATATCTGTGCAACAGTCCAGTAGGTTTTGAGTTTATTCGTTATGAACATAAAAAAATTCAAATATTTTCTCTTCATTAATATTGTGGATTAAAATTAGATATCTAATAAACATGGTATATTTGATATTTCTATAGTAAAATTGTTTTACGAAGTTCGAAAAAGAGTCTAAAATTTTTTAACGGCTTTGGCGGAACAAAACACATTCAGTTGACCATTGTGTGAGCGGCTTTAATTTATTACGATGCAAAATTATAAGTAAATAATATTTTTTATATACTGTTTGCTTATAATTGTAAACATTAAGATGAAAAGTCTATGCTATGTTCAGCAATGCAACTAGTTGCGAGTTCTAATAAAATCTATTTCACTGGCCTATCACACTAAACCCATATCAACTAGGCGTTATCTTCGCACGGTCCTATGTAAATTAACTAGTGTTCGATACTTCTGAATATTTATACGGCAAAATACAGGAGCGTAGTTCATTTTAATAGTATGAAAGAAGGATTTGCATATTGTGCGAAAATACTAAATGTAAAATACTTCCTGGTTCTTATCAGTGTAAGAGGGGGAAAATTAAAATTGTAAAATGGTTTACATTGGGGGTGGGTTTTTGAAGCAAATTTATTCAAGGCTGGCTGGAATTGGACCTGTGAACCAAAAGTCTTTCCACCATACAATGGTCTTTAGTCACGTATGGCATTAACTAACTTTTCGAATTTTAAAGAATTACTATTTCTTTTTACGGTGTTGGTCAATTAAAACTCAGTGTTTCTAACAAAATAAATTTCTTCCCAAGAAGAGAGCTTTCCAAGAAAACCTTGTACAGTATTTCGCTTCATACTAACTTAATTTGCAAGGGGTAAAGCACAACTAAAGAACCCCTAAAACAGCAAAATTCACAGAACCGCAAATGTATAGAATCTTTTTCAATACGAGTATATACATTGTAAAACAAACTTGATTATTCAATAAAAACCCTTTGGGATTCAATTGGAATATGTAGCAAAATATACGGTTGACAAAATTGGCAAAGGTGAGTTCTTGTAAGTTTGTAGGTTTTCAATGTTTGTGAATAAAAATTTTGCTATTAAGGTTCTGACATGATAACTTTTATAGCAAAATAGTAGTATATATAAAATATGACGTATTACTTTAAATATATTTATATTTCCCTCGGGGATTTTGAGCATGTGACTTAACGGTTGAAGTAAAATATTGAAACCAATATGAAGCTGTGTCTGTATCTAATTAAGCATATGCTCCAGCGAGAAAGAGAGAATTAAATTAACAGCTCTGCTAGTTTTTAATTTTATTTTTTTTACTATTGACGTCTTTATTCTTTACACGGCAGAAAAGACTGAGCTAATAATCCCGAAAAGTCTCGTGGGCATCGTTCAGCTGTATGGCTTAACAATGGAATTAAGAATCAAATTTCCTTTAAGCGATGATAGCAACCTGTCAAAGGTTCGCTTAAAGGAAGAATCACAAGTAAATATACCTTTCTTTGATTGACTTACAATCGTGAGAGCCTCCTCTCCTTCATCTGACACTCACTATGTTCTTACATCGCTACCAAACTAGCATGGAAGTTTGCACTACTTCCATAACAAAAGGATGGAGTAGTCCCATTCTTGAGTGATAAGAACCACACGAAACTCTGTGCTACGGAGCTTCTATTTATATAATTCTAAGAATAATTCTAAGCCAAAACATTATATTCTGAATAAAATACCTTATTCTGTCTGCTCCACTGGGACGTTCGGAATTACAAAGTTGATCCTTAGTATTATCTCTTGGATTAATTCAAGTAGCTCTTTAAACTTCTGTTTTCTTAAAGATAACTTCACAATTTAATTTACTTCAAAATATTTATACTATTAATAACCAAATTCAAATCACTCAATTGATAATAATTTGAAGCAGCTTTCGCTATATTCTATTTGTTCTTCTAATGAAATTTTAAAATATCGTGTTTTGTTATGAAAGTCAAATTTTACTTCTAAATATGCTAATGTATAATTAGTAGGTACCTTATCAAATTAAAATTTGAATTTTTTTATGAAAGCCTACTAGAAAAGCTGCTTTTACCTTCTTGAACCTTACAAAAAAATACTTTATATAACCACATACATACATAGATATCTAGGCCATCTGGCTAGCCCATTACATAGAAGTAGAATTGACAACCTAGGACGTGAAATAAAAAAACCTTTCTTCTTACGTCAATACAAATAATAACATCTTTAGCTCTGACTGGGTGACGTCACGGTGAGAGACTGAAAGGAAACGTTCAGCTGTATGACTTAATGATGGAACTAAGATTCAAAAAGTGACAGGTTACTAGCTCATTGCATAAAAGAAGAATCCTAAGTTTATTTTGATTGCTAAGCCTTTGATTGACTTTTACCGTCTGGATGGGAGGAGAAGCAGTTCACACACACTATGCTTTTCTATGCTTCCAGACCAGAATCGAAGCTTTCTAAAGAAGTATTCTTTTAAGTTTCTTTAAAATAGGTCACATTAGAAAAAGCCCAGCTTGAAACTCTGTAAGCGACATGATTTATATCGTAAACGGTGATTTTACTCTCTCAGAAGTTTATTTAGAAAGCTTACATTCCATTTAGTCATGGAAGTGAGGTTATGAACACCCGTCTAGTATGAAGAAAGTAATGTAGTTTGGACGCTTTTAAGCGTTTACATTTGCCACTGGCAGCTTTTTAATTATTTATTTTTGTCATATGAATGGTATACATTCTAAAAATGGATACAATTCAATGGTCGCTTAGTTTTTAGTTTATTCCTTAAATTAACTGTAATTTGTTATTACATTGAACCTAGCAAAAAAGTTGAAATTAACCTAGTTCAAAAAAGACGAGGTTCTAACACTTGTCGATTATAAGTTTCTTGGGTGATTATGAACTGATTTTGATATTTTTATTTGAAAGTATGTTATGAAAAGATGAAATTTAGTTCACTTTGTAATTTTAGTAGCCATTCAACTTAAATTTTTATTTTTGTATCTTGTTATTATCACCTAAAAAAGAATCAAAATGACTTTATTGAACTGAAGGTCTCCTTTTTATAGAAAAATTTTGGGGAAAAAGAAATACGTACATTAAAATCACAAAGGCATATCAACATTCAGGCATAAATACATGCGGAGCTCATTTTTTAACTCTCTTCGAAGAAACATCGGAACCTTTCACAATGTTCCACACCACTTTCCCGCTTCAGTAGTCCCACAAATTATTGTTCCGTCGTGCTAAAGGATTGAGTCTTTCGTCACGAATTATTGCACCATTATAGCTCAATCCTATATTTTATACGGACAGACATACGGTACATTGAATTTTTATTCGTAATTTGTATGTGTTGCTGTATGTGTATTGAAATCGCACCTAATGTAGAAACAACGTTGAATGTTTTGTCAAAAATAGATTTACCATTGCATACATGTAATCACGTCTTTATCCCTTGCACAGTAGACAGAGCCAACAGTCTTCAAAAGACTGACAAAAGGCCACTTTTAGCTGTCCGGCTCAATAATAGAATTGAGATTCATATTGTGACCGATTGCTAACTAAAATTGAAAATAGTAATTGGTAAATGACCGAGGTGGGATTCGCCTAACTGCGCATTACACATTTAAACCAGGCACCTTACTTGTTCGACCTACCTTGGCAGTATGTGTCAAAACAAAAACATCAAAGCTTGATGACGCGTACTCCTCCCTTTTTGTAGTTAGGTAAGAAGTAAAATAATCTCCACCCCACCTCAAAATAGATATATAATTTCCATAAAATGATTACGTAACCGCTGCTCGCTTCATAGTGAAGTTATCAAGGGCGCTTGTTCACCCAATTCCAGACTAATGCGATATAGTTCCCATCTTCTCTGCCATTATAATGATAGTCGTTAGTCGGATTAAGTTTTGAGGGAGGAAATTAGTTTAGTGAGTAGATCAGTCGCTTCAATGACTATTATCATACCTAGTGGAAAATAGGATTGCATCGAAAACTTTGCTTCGAAAACATTGCACTCAAGGCGAGTGGTTTCGGACAGACAGACTAAGATAATATTATGGCGGAATCTTTATTCACGGCAAAAAAAGTTACTCTAAATTTCTAAGATTATATGCGTATATAAACGCGAAGTAAAACTAGTAATTAATAAGAGAAAGAAAACAGAGTTAATAAGTATGCACAGATTGAATACATCTGCCTATTTGAATCCGCAACCTCAACATACATGCGGTAACATAATTGGTATCCGTTATGAAATGTTCCAAACGCTTACGTAACCTTGTAATCAGGGAGGTACATACAATTATCCAATCAGGAAGAAGCCTGGTTCATTAAACACTTCGTCTCAGCCCTCAAGCGTTATTTTAGGGAAATGTTACATTATGAGACTTGTTAGTCATCCTATACAAAATTGGGATATGTTTCATTATAGTGCTTTGAATTAAATTGAAAAATATTGAAATATATTTATCTTATAAAAACTGAAAGGAAACTAAGCAAAGAGTTTTTGCTTTTCGCTTATGTTTTTGAAAACCATGTAGGTTTAATTTATTTTACGAAATGTAAAGAGTATAAAAAAATATTTTTTAAACAATTAATTTGTAAATTTCAAACTACAAATCCGACTTGATTCCCTCGGCGTTCCTCCCAAAGCCTCCAATCTAGCCTGTCAGTCAAGAAAACCTCAGTGTTCCTTTAATAAATTGATAAATGCCATTCATAAACACTGACATCGTTGTGGTGGGTGCAGTGAACTCTGTAACCTTAATAATTGCAAATTGGTCGAGCGGATCGTACGAGACCACTGGCATGCTAAGCCTCACTGCTCCTTTATCTTTTTTAATGACTTATCATCTCTATAAGACAAAGTCCACTGTTAAAACACAAAAAAAAAATGTTATTTTAATATAAAATCAAACTAATACAGTTCGTAAGAGGTTTTTATATGGGTAATATGTATCGATAATATGATTAAAATTTTATTATTTTTAATATTTTTAAGTTTAATGCAAACTTTACGAAAAATGTTCTCAATTTATCAAATTTTCCAATTTATAAGCCACTTTCCGATAAAACTGGATTATATTCCTTGTTTGAGAAAACTAAATTTAAAACTATTAACACAATGCAGATGAACCTCACTACACTTGTCTAATCTAAACTTGTGCTCTTAATAAAGGGGAATAATTAACAGCTGAGGTTGGGATAGTGGGAAATTTACCTGAGTTACTAATTACCCTATTTAAGGCGATGTGGGTCAATTGCTAGCTACTTACTTCATTTTACACTTACGTTGTGGTGTTATGCTGAAGTTAATGCTAACTTATTACTGCTCTAATGTCATAATGTAATTTCCATTCAGTTTCAAGGTTTTATTATGCTTATGTTGCATTAGATGTTTTATGCAAAGAACTTCACTTGAGTTAAACAGAAATCCCCATTATCCCATTCCCGATTCACTCAAGTTTTTTTTTTCCTTAACCAAGTATATTAGCTTTAGACATATACTACGTCTTTCAGTTAACCAGTAAAGAAAAAGTTTTATTTTTGTTACAAAAAAGAAAGATGAGTATAAATTGACACTTAAAATTAATTATACATTATTATTTTCACCCACACATAGGTTCTATGCTTAACCCAATGGTAGACTGTTAGATAATGCTATCAGCATTAAGTCCGCCTATTGTACTTTACAAATTGTAATTTTTACAATAAAGAAAAAATAAATGAAAGGCCGGTTTACTACACAAAGTGACCAGCCCGAAATATTAAAATGACTGATTGATAAAACAGTAGACACAGACGTTGAAAGTACTGCTTCACCAATTTAACGATCTGATAGGTGTCTGCATTCAGGAGTACTTCCAATAAAAAACACGTGTATGATGACTGTACTTTTACTGAACCGAAATTAATAACATATTTTCAAGTAACATTATTGTAATGAGCGTATATAATACTCGTATAATTAACAGGGATGGAGGCTTGAATTAATCATTTAAAAATGCCTCACATTAATTTAACAATTTATGGCCGTAATCCGCTTTTCTCAGTAACACCATCTAGTGGAAAGAAAGCTTAATATAATATTTAAATGGAAATAGCTTGTTCATTTATGTAACTAGATGTACCTATATTCATAATCCAATATACGTTAGGTTTCACTGCGTAAGTTTGCGTAGGTCAGAAAGGAGTAACTTCGTATAAAATATTTACATACCCAATTGACATACCGTGTTTCCAGAACTTTACAATAGATCAACTCTATCTTTTCGATGGATTTCGTAAAAGGTAACTACGGGATAGGCTGATAAACTTGGGATTCCTCTTGTAGGCAATGGGCTAGCAACCTGTCAATATTTGAATCACAATTCCACCGTGAAGACGTAGAGCAGTCTTTCTGTCTTCTCGAAACTGTTGGCTCTGTCTACCCAACAAAGGATATAGACGTGACTATATTAATACCCAAATTTGGTTTGTGGTCACTGAAAATCTTCCTGATGCTAGACGATGCGCTTATTTATCTTGCATTTGGCTTTACTACAAAAATACGAGGAAAATTATGCTATAAAAACTATTAACGTTTAATAAAAAAAATAAAGATCCAAACCTACTCATTAATATTATAATATAAAGTAAATTTGTCTAAGTAATCTGAAACTAATGAAGAAACAAAAATTATCCTTTATATTTTAAACTAAATCAACTTGTTGTGATGCTCAACATTTTGCCAACGACAGCGAGACAGATTTTGGAAAACATCTTTTCATTCAGTTGTTTGAAGCAAAACTAAGTTAAGATATTACGTAATATTGAAGATTACAAATAAATAGAACAATGTTGTAAACGAGGATTCCGTCAACTGAGAATAAAATTAACTAGGGCAGCGATCTCCATTGAATTTTATTTTGCTAAATCACCTCTGTTTTCCTTACGGGGTAGACAGAGCCAACATTTTTGGAAAAAGCTATGACCACGTGCAGCTGTATGACTTACAGATAGAATTGAAATTCACATAGTGACAGATTGCTATCCCATAAAGCCATATAGCTAACGTGTACTTTCAGTCTATTTAAGACTGTTGGCTCTGTCGAACCCGCATGCGATACAGACGTCACTAATCACGACTATTATATATATGGGCATTAAGTCCATCTGTTGTACATTTTACGTGCGTTAAGTTTAAATAAATAAATAAGTAACCCATCGCCTGTAAGAAGCTTCCCAAGTTTATTTGCCTTTCCTTTGATTTACTTTTACAACCTGCACGGGAAGGGCAGCAGCAGGCACATACTACGTTTTTTCTTTACTACCAGACCAGCGTGGAAGCTTGCTTTTTGTACTCTTTAATATATATATAAGCGGTCAAGGCGCGCTTATTAAAATACTCTTCAATATAAAATTTGACACAGAAATGTATTAATCTTACATAGCTTTCTATAAATTTATATTTATTACTTATAATTTGTTATGTACAATAAAGAATTTACAAACAAATAAACAAAATAAAGAAAATGAAATATTAGCGATCTATCTTGACAAAAATACCTTTCTAGCAACATTCTCAAATTGCTACTTATTTCGCTAAGTGCAATTTCACAGGCAATTGCACCGGGAAAGGTTTTCATTGCACAATCCATTTGTGCCACCTTCATTGCTAGAAGTGTAAATTGAATGTGTTGAGGGCAATTACTGGCAAATAAAATGGAGAAAGCCTGGAAATAGCACATTGTAGGGTGCGTTAGCCCGGGCGTCGGGAGATCTTTATCAATAAGGAATTGCAAGGTCGCACGTGGTAAAATTTCTAACATTTTGTGAGTATTAAATGTATACGGGTGTAGAAATTTTCTAAATAAGGCATGAAATAGTTTATTAAACAAATCAATAAAAATTACTCTGTTTTTTTTAACATGTATTTTTATACCATAATATCCAATCCGAAATTGTTGTAGTGACTCGTAAATAGGTAGTTGTTTTACACATTACTTTGAGGTTTTATAGACGACTATTTATCTAAATATTTAAAACCAGGTTAAAAACAACATTGGGATAACAATCAAACTAGCAAAGATTTATGTAATCTGTGTATTTTTATATGTATTTTTAGTTTATGTTTGTATGTAGTTTATTTATTATACACTAATATCTGTTAAGTATGCTGCCCACCCGGTTCCAGGATTTTACCTTTCACTACCCTAAGGTTGGCTGCAAGAGATTGCTTAGCCATAAGTCCGCCTTTGCTCAACATATTCATAATGTACTACTACATATGTATTTTTTAATGGACAAAAAATATATTTTTTATTGTATTGTATTGTAAGTCATTCTAAGTTGTTTCACAGGTTGCTTGCTCATCGTCTAAAAGAAGAATCCTCACTTATCTCCTTGAGCTGAATCTGAAATAAAAATAAAATAAATGGCAAAACTTATTCTAAAACTACAATGCTGCAACAGGACCATCATTTTGCATACTGACGTAATAAAACTTAAGAAAAATCCGCGCTCCCAGGTTTATGGGATAAACATATTACGTTATCTGGAATCGCAGCAGAAACTGGCAATTCTGTATACTGTTTACGGAGCGTACAGTCAACATCAAAAACATTCAATTTAAATATTATTTCCCATGTGATATTGAATAAGCACGCATTCATTTTTCTCTTTACTGCTTTTCTAGTTTTAGCCATAAAATCAAAATAATTTATTAGTCGTCATAAATCATCAAATTTTACAACTGACCTCTTGAAAACAAGTACATAAAACTATTTATTAAAAAAAAAGGTTCTCAAACTTTCTAATTTACATCGCTCTCCGGCTATAACTATGAGATTAGACCAAGAAGACGCTCAAAAGTGTCATTAATGCCACCATTCAGCTGTATGGTCATATGATGGTTTTGATATTGAGATTCAAATAATGAGTGATTGCTACCTCATCGCCTAAAAGTCCCTAGTTTGTTAGCCATTTCCTTAGTCGCTTTTTACGATATACATGAGAAAGGGATGTCGTAAAAGGGATGATTCTATTCTTAAATAGCGGGAACTACACAGTATATCGAATTAATGTAGGCACATCTCGGAGAAAAATCATTTAGCATTTGACAACAGACGCTTTATCATTGACTGTACTTTTATTTTCACGGTGACAACCTTAAATTCTTTTCGTCCAAGCTTAAATTTTCTTCATTTTTGATAGTCGGTGATTCCCGTGTTTAGTCCACGCTTTTACCGCCAAGTATTTAAAGCCCATTCTTTACTGAGGCATAAGCTTAGTAGGTAAATGTGGAAAATCTTACTTTCCAATTTTGTTTGCTAAAATGAAATAATGTTTTGAGAAGCAGAAAATAAAGTAAGGTTTTTCAAAGAGAGACGATAGGATTTCAGTAACTAAATATCTTTAAATATTTTCTTACAGTTACTTGGAGTTATTATAGAAGTTGCTGTATAGCAAATGAAATTTTGTTATGGTGCTTATTGTTTACATGAAAACTCTATAACTCTTGAATCACATTTTCCTAAAACGTAATTTAAGTCTTAATTTCAAACCTGGCGACATAATCTATCGATTCAACTTTGGTGAATAAATTTTAAGAATAAATAAGTCATGGACTCTTATTAATCGTGCCGCCTCGTGATGTGAACACGTCTTTATACGTGAACATGTTCTATTCATACGCTTTAATGTCCAAGTTCAACCAAACTTTAAACGAAATAAAAAACGTTTAAGTTAATAATATCTAAAATTTTAAAAACCAAGACACACAGAGGAACCAGAATACTAGTTGCGTTCAACCACGTCGATTGATAAAGTAAGAGTTCCGTTTGTACCTACCCAACGTATTAAATAAATAAAGACTATCGTCAATTATTAAATTCAAATTCAAAATTTTTATTCATTACTATAGGATACTATATATCGCTTAATAATTGTCAAAACGTATGGTTTAACACCATTGGTTGACGTCAAATTATCTAAACGTCGCGTCGCGGCGAATTGGGGACGCAGCCTTACACCGCTTAAAGGAAATTCTCCCGTACAACGATTGCGTCACAATGCCAGTTAAAAACGCAAGGTGTCGAGAGGGCCTTATTAAAATTGAATCACCCTCTTAATGGAACGGGCACGTATCTCGCCATCGCATTAGACTTCTGCTCTTTTTCGTGACTTTATAAATACATGGCGATTTCGCACCATTTGCCGAGATTTCAAACGATAAGTAATTTATTATATTTTTAAGGTGATGTTCACTAAGACTATCATCGCAAAAAGGCTTGAAGGCCAATTGCAACTGAATGGATAATGGAATTAAGATGCTGCTTATGATAAGAAGGATCCCTATGTAATCCTTTCCCCTGAAAGAATATAAAACGATTTATATGATAAAAGGTCAGGTCACGAGTCCTGAAACCCGTGAGCTTGCACAAAGACACGTATGAATGTGGAAAGAAGTATGCAGGAATCATTATAAGTGCAAAGATGTAGTTTTCCTACCCCTCTAGAAAAGTTGCGGGATTTGATAAATGTAAGTAGTATAAAAGTATTAATTTAGATAAATATTAGTATATCGAACGATAGTAATACACGATCATGAAACTGGTGCATTGCCAACTATATTATTTATTGCTGCACTTAGTCACCGTTTTGCTGTATCTTCCTTTGTGAAGCCAAGCGTACACCTACAGTTCCCAAATTCAGTTATATCCAAGACGTTACACATAGCTAATGACGTAACATAAGTTTAAATTTTCTCTCTATCTCTTTCTTACTGGTATAATTCAGAGTTCTCCAAAAAGAATAGCAAGCAAAGCATCTATTTGATATTTCACGTGCTATTAAATTATGGCGGAGTTAAAATTTAGATTAACTCAGAATAATTTTATGATAGAGTAGAATACCTAGGACCACTGTTCCTTAGAATGTCAAAAAAGACAAATCAATAACAACTTTCGCACTAAAAAAATATAAGTTGAATTAGTGCTAGTGACAGATTCGGTGCAATTAAGTAAACAATTGAAAAAGAAGGATTTTTGATCATTCTCACGAGCCTCCAAAGATCAACAAAAAGAAAAGTCTACTTTAAAATACTCAATTTAAAAATAAGATAACTTGTAACCTAAAACTGAAAAAGCTAAAAATATGAGTATATTTCAACTCGTTTAATTCGGATTCCGAAACTGTAATAGTAGCGTTAAAAAGTTTGTAAATTACATTTCCGCATACAATGTGTCGGCTATTCGGTGAAAAACGTATCATCTAGAATGACCCTTAAAACTAAATAAAACGTAGTTATGCAAGGAATAATGAAAGTTGAAAAAGCAAGAAAATTATATGAAATGTTAAATCTAAGAAATATCTTCTCCCAACTAGTATTACAAATGTAAAATTATAAAAGCCAAAATAAGTTTATTTGTTTGTTTGTTATCTTCTTGAAATATATTATTGGAATTGATTTATATACACATTATGCTTTTACATAAATAAGAGTCTGGAGATGGACAAAGAGCTTCGCATCACGGTAAAAACTGTAGTTCCCGTGGTATACGCGATAAACCTGTGTTCTTTTGTAGGTGGGTGGGTAACCTGTGGGCAAAAGCTACTCTTTATATAAAAAAGAGCACTGCCTGATTGACTGACGTATATATGTTTAAATAGTATAAGGCAATGACGTACATTTAGTATACACAACACACAATTAGTGATATTTTTCACAATTTCCCTGAAAATTACGACAAAGTTAGCAAACTATACAAATAAAAACAATTGTACTTAAATCATTAAATGGTGAGGAATAAAAATTTAACCATCCTTACCTACAGATAGGTAAGGATGGTTAAATTTTTATTTAAATATTTTTTTCAAAAAGAATTCGTAATTTCTTCCAGTGGAATGAAGAGTTGGACAGTTAATATAAGAGAAAATTGGAAATATCTGTAGTATATTGTGTCCTGTCTTCCCGGAGCTATTTTGAGGTCCACCGCCTCTATTGAGAGCTTAGATAGTTTGTGAAGGGTTTACGGTAATCTGTAGACACGGCACAGGGTTAGATAGGCTTTGTCGTAGTTGTACACCTACACCTACAACATTTATCACTAACATTGGTCTCAGATTATGTTCAAGGGATAGATATCCGAGTAATGTAGTCACAAATCTTTTGTTTCTATGGTCCAAGGCAAAGTGATTTCTTTTTTGCCTAGTTTAACTATTACGATTATTTTTAATAAATACTTTTTAATTGCAAGTATTTATAAAGCATTCATTCGGATACATGAATCCGGATTTTCCTAATCAAATTCGATTGCTTCTTAGTATATGCTATGACAAATTCACCTAAAACCATGTCCAAGAAGCCATAAAGATTATGGCTTCTTGGACATAGTTTTATGACTTTTTAAATAAAGGTAGTATTGTTGCTAAAATAAACTATAAAATCACAACACAAACATAGTAAAAGCTCAATTCAGAGAAAACACAACCGTAATTTCGGTCACAAATCGAGTCATAAATCCCTCAGCAATCACCTTTCAGGACGCACTGAAAACCCGCATTCAAACTAACTTCCGATTGGAGGTATTATTTCAAAGAGAAGTTTGCGGTTTCAATAGGAATATAACATTGATTGATTAGGAAAGTTATGAATTTATAACTATGTATTCAAAATATTTGTAAAGAAAGTTTCCTTTTCTTTAATTTGTGATTAGTAGTAGACTAAAATTTCTGATAGACGTCTACATAACCATTTCCGAAATCGTTTGATGTAGATTGAAAAGGAATAATTCCACTTTCCTAACATCATTAAACGGAATATCCTAGATTTTAAAAGCAACGAAAATGTCTGTGTCCAGATTCACTGCTTGCATACTTATAAGTAAAATACGTACGTAAGATGTAAATATATTATAATCAATTAAAAAAGGGTAACGAAATTCATTTTATTAAATGAATGAGAAGAAGAAGAACTCCCTTCTTCTCATTATTATTATTTTATTAATCTCTAAATAATGTTAAATATATGGGAAAATAAATATTGAATAAATATTTTTCTTCGTAACTATATCAGTTCTTTCTTGTATCACCTGAAGTCGCCAGAGGACAAAAATAATATGTCACGTCTACCCTCATCAAAATAACCTACAGTGGACAATCAATATACATCTCCAATTCAAATAAGTTCAAAGACACCACCACCGCTTTGACAATAGGGCATTGTCAGCTCTGACCGAGGTCTTATTGGTCTATGCTTCTTAGTCTAATGAGTTTACACCCAAATGACCGCTGAAAATTAAAGATAATATCGTGGGATATCTAAAAGGAGATATACTCCACAACATTGCATTAATTACTTTAGTAGCTTCCCTCTGAACAACACCTACCATAGCCGACATGGTAGTCTATGAACAGACTCCGTACTCAAATCAGACTTTGCAGAGAAAATAAGTTTAATATCAGCAGCTTTCGAAACAAATACTATCGTGGCTTGCATGTCCTACGGAATACACACTGAATGATTGATGTTATGCTTTTAATACGACTGTAATGAAGGGCAGATGTGCTCGCAAATATGACCTGCCAATATAGACTCGTAACAGAGAACAATATTATTTATCCTATCATTTCAGTTCCCAAAAGTTCACTGCTGAACGAAAATTTACCCCAAAAATTACCATCGCGCCTGGAAGTGTCCAACGTTTTCCTGTGATCTTAATCAATTTGTCAGAATTACTGATATTCCTACACTTCTTTCTCAATCCTTGTAACGTCCGATGATTACTTTTTTTTGACATGATTCATCCATCATTGCGTACTCAATAATATAGAATACCACAGATATATCAGTTATTATATCCATTGATAGTACCACAGATGTAGCAAGCCTTTATATTTTTTTATAACTTAAATATTTTTTGTGGTATTCCAGATGGGGTATTCCAATTTAACCAGAAAAAAATTTCAAAAATTCAGAATGAATTTCCAATTTTTGACAATTTTGAAAGCAAAGAAAAGGAAAGGAACCACAGCCAATTTCTCGTCTTTCAACAAGTAAATGGCAATCAAGAATCACGGCCGCAAAGGGACTAAACTGTCTTAAGCCCAGTGCGCACACTCCCAATTACTCAAACCAGGGAGCGCACAAAGCAACGGGGTACGGCTTAAGTCTACACTTTGTCGCTCAGATTTGGTAAGCTCCGAGTCAATGCTGCCAACTATCAGGCAGCTTCAGGCAATTTCAACTAGCTGAACAACTAGAGCATAGGTTTTTATCGATAGATATGACTTTTTCATGCAGTATAGGTACGTACCGCCCATTCTTGATCTTTTTCCAGAAAGTTAGGCAGACTACATTATTTTATTTGCCACAGTCCAGGCATAAGTAGGTACTGTTGCTTCGCTTCATTCATTTCTCTAACGCTGACATAAAGCCAATAGAAACAAAACACGATGACCACGTTGAGAAGTTAACATACTTGATAGATATGTTTAGCTGGATGGCTTAATAATGGCAGCGATATTTAAAGATAGTGACATTTATTGTCTTACTTTTGTTATAAAACTCTTACTCCTCTTCCTATCCCTTCTCACATAAATTGCGAGTACTACAAACATTCACAGATAAATATGTAAAAAGATATAAAGATATAAGCCGTGTGGTTCCCGGCTCCATTACAAAAGAATAGGACCACTCCATCTCTTTCCCACGGATGTCGTAAGAGCCGACTAAGGGATAGACTTGGGATTCCTCTTTAATGTAAATCCCTGCCAATCTAAGGTCTGCCGCGCCGATGGATGCATGGCTAGGGGCGAGCCTAGTCTCGAGCGTGCCACTTCCGCCATGGGGTTGGGCGACCCCCAGGTAATGGCTAGCCTTACCCTGGCATGCGGGGCTCTGCTGGGGCGGACAAAATTTTTCCCTAGCGTCTCGTGGGAATCGCATTATGAACCTTAAAAAGCATATAAATGGCGGCGATGGTGTCCGCACCCCATCACGTCTCGTTCCCGGCGGGAGCGGTATGCGGTCTGCTGAAAGCCGCTTTGCGACGATGAATGTAAGAGGAGGAATGAAGGATAAGATTGAGGAAGTATGCCAGATGATGGATGAAAGACGTTTGGATGTGTTGTGCGTGAATGAAACGAAGCGGAAAGGATGCGACGCGACGCAGCACGGCCCTTACACGGCGTATTGGTCTGGAATTTCCAGTACCAGCCGAGGCTGTCAAGGGGTCGGTCTAATTCTTTCTGCACGAATGGCTGAGTGCGTGAATGAGTATGAGTGTGTCAGCCCTCGTCTTCTATGGATTAGGCTGAAAGTTGGAATCACTCGGATCTTCGTTCTAGGTGTTTATGCTCCTTGGGATGTGGGTTCGAGGGGTACAACATCAGCAAAAAGCGAAAACGAGGAGTTCTGGAATAGTGTAAGAGAAGTATTGAAAGTTACCAAGCCAAATGAGAAGATTATTATGTTAGGTGATTTTAATGGATGGGTGGGTGTAAAGCGTGATGGATATGAAAAGGTGCTTGGTGCGTTTGGTGACGAAAAGGTGAATGATAATGGAAGAAGTGTATTAGAAATTTGTCTAGAGTGGGATCTTTTTGTGTCGAACTCAATGTTTCAACATAAAGAGATCCACACCTACACAAGAGTGGAAGGTATTTTAAAAAGTATGATAGACTTTGTGATTGTAGATGAAAGATTGAAGAACAAAGTGCTGGATACCCGTGCATATCGCGGTGCTGGCATTGACTCGGACCATTTACTGGTGATATCCCGGATAAGGGGTATCTTCAATCGCTGGCGGCACAGGGTAAGGGAGCAAACCAGCGCTTTGGAAAGAGTAAAAGTAGAAAATTTGCAAGATATGGATGTAGGTAAGAAGTATATTAATAGACTGAAGGATGAATTTGAAGATTTAGAGGAAATGAGCGATATTGAAGATGGATGGAAGGAATTTAAAGAAAGAATTGTGAAAGTAGCTGTTGAAGTGTGTGGTGTAAGTAGAAGAAGGAAAGGAAAAAATCACAAAAATGCGTGGATGAGTAAAGATGTGCAAGAACTTGTGCGATTAAAGAAGAAAGCATGGCTGGATTTGTTAGCAGCAAAAGCTAACTTAAGAATGCAAGAGGTTATTGATGAAGATGTGAATGAAGCACGTAAGGAATATAAGAAAATGAAAGATTTGGTTAAGAAAGCTGTGATTAGAAAGAAAGAAGAGTATAAAGAGGATTTTGATAAAAGGCTATCAGAAGACTTTCAGTCAAATCTGAAAGTATTCTGGAAATCCGTAAGGTCAGCCCGAGGAAATACTATAACCAGAGAGCTGACTAGGATCAGATGCCAGGATGGTAGCGTTGTGAAAGGAGAAGAATGTGTACTAAAGATATGGAAGGACTATTTTGAAAGTTTATTTGAAAAAAAGGAAGGAAATAAGAAAGATTTCTGCTATAGCGAAGAAAAAGAGAATGAGATGGAAGGCGAAATTGAAATGTTCGAAATTGTGGAAGCACTTAAGAGTATGAAAGCGGGAAAGGCTGCTGGGTGTGATAGAGTGTCGGTCGAGATGCTTAAAGCAGGAAAAGGCGTAGTAGCTAGTCAGTTGTACTGCCTTTTCAATTTGTGTTGGAGAAGCGGCCGAGTACCAAAAGATTGGTGTAAGGCTGTTATCGTGCCACTTTACAAAGGAAAAGGGTCACAGCTGGACTGCAAAAATTATCGTGGTATAAGCCTGCTTAGCGTCGTCGGCAAATTGTATGCTAAGGTATTGATTAATAGAGTCAGGAATGAAACTGATGACAAAATATGGGATGCTCAAGCGGGATTTCGAAAGGGAATGGGATGTACTGATCAGGTCTTTTCCTTGCGGTGCATAGCCGAAAAGTTTTTGGCCAAGAGTCAAAAAGTCTATTGCACATTCGTAGATCTGGAAAAGGCCTATGACAGAGTTGAGAGGAATGAATTGTGGTCAGCACTTTCTATGCATGGGGTGAGCAGTCTCTTAATACGAGCACTGAAATCCTTATATGAGGATTCGAGTGCTTGTGTCAGGATAAACGGAGCGCACACTGAGTGGTTTAAGATTGAGAAAGGCGTTAGGCAAGGATGTGTTGCGTCACCGTGGCTGTTCAACCTATTTATGGATAGCTGTTTGACAGATTTGAAAGAGTCTAAAAGTGGATTAAGGATGAATGAGTTACTCGTCAAATGTCTGCTCTATGCCGACGATCAGGTTATACTGGCGTCATCAGAGGAGGAGTTACAGGAGATGGTAAACTGTATGCATGAAGCTTTAAAAGAGAAAGGAATGAAAGTGAACGTAAGTAAAACTAAAACACTGGTTTTTGAAATGGAGAAAGAAATGACAGCATGTAATATTTTGATTGGAGGAGAAAAAGTGGAGCAAGTGAAAGAGTTTGTATATCTAGGATCAAAGTTTACATCAGATGGCAAGTATGATAGTGATATTGAAAGGAGAGTGAACGCGGGGAACATGGTGAATGGAGCTTTGCATGCCTTTATGAGCAGTCAGAAACTATCCAAAAAGGCTCGACTGGCTGTGCACAGGGGCGTGTTGGTCCCGACATTAATGTATGGGAGTGAAAGTTGGGTATGGCAAAAGAAGCATGAAAGCAGAATAAATGCAGTGGAAATGAGAGCGTTAAGGAGTATGATGGGTGTGAAATTGAGTGACAGGATAAGGAACAGCGTGATAAGGGAATGTTGTGATGTGAAAGAAGATGTAGTTACAGGAATAGAAAAGGGTATGTTAAGATGGTTCGGTCATGTGGAGAGGATGAATGAAAGCAGGTTGACTAAGCAGATATACAAGGAGAGTGTGGAGGGAAAGGTCGGAGTGGGAAGACCTAGACGAACGTATCTTGATCAAATTAAGGACGTCCTGGTAAAGGGTCAGGTCAAAAGTACCCGAAACCGCCGAGCTTGTATGAAGAGAGTTATGAATGTGGACGAAGCGAAAGAAGTATGCAGAGATCGTGGCAAGTGGAAAGAGGTAGTCTCTGCCTACCCCTCCGGGAAAGAGGCGTGATTTTATGTATGTATGTATGTATATAAAGACATCAACTGACCAAACGAAATTGGTTATCCCTCAGCCGACTTACCTTTAAAAGCCTGTCCTATATGCCATGGCCGGGTTATAAATACGTTCTGTCAGTTCAGGGTTTTGACGTAGGTTCTGGACAGACGGACAGACAGGTCGTGGACTTGTGGCGGTTTTTTTTTTATCCAGTGACAAATGGCTTCTCGTCCGTTCCGGTAATTGGTCGAGTTTAGGAAAGGAAACTGTTTTGTCGGTTCACCGCCTACACTGTGGAATCTCATTAGGTGAGATTTCTACCCTGATAAAATGGGAAAAGATCTGATTTTTCAAATTCAGACGGGTCTTACACGTGGCGAGTTGTGACTGAAAGTTGTTCGGTTTTCGTTTTGTGGCTCTCGTCAGCCAAATTATAGGTTAGCTTGCGTTACATTGAACTTGCACAACAGATAAGCTTTCCAATAAAATATTTCGATTGCATTTCATTGTGCTTGATACTATGAAGGACACTATTAAAACTAAAATAAACACATATACGTCGTTCTAATTTCTTCTAAAACAGTTTTGGGTTATTTTTCACGAAAAGATTAATGTTTAAGCGGTATAGAGCTGTATTAGTCTTAAAATTAAAAACATAAAAAAAAGTTTGAAAAAAACAATATCTGGCTTTTGCAAAAAGAAAAAGAATGAATAATTCTCAATATTTTGTAATTCCGATTATTCTCTCCGGAAATCCGTTTTAGACTTTTAAATTGTTGATTATTCTGGAATGTTCATAACGTAAAATTCCAGCGCTTCAATAATGAATTTTAGTTGTAATTTTAGTTGTAATTTCATCGAACATGTTACAGAATAACCCTTGTCGACCCGTTGCTTGCTGCCACCGCAAATATAAATCGCACTAATTAACTCCAGATCGATTTTGCTTTTTATTTTGTCGGTGCTGTCTCGCTTAGTAAATAATTGGGATTGCACACTGAATCCCGATTCCTGTTAAATAGGAACGGTTTCATTGGCTTTCAAAACTGATACGAGTACACCTTATTAATTAAGCTGTTGGTATGTTATTTGAATTTTCATTGATGTCGTGTAATCTTTCGCACTGATGCTATGCCATGATCCCTGCCCAGTTATTCATCTACTTTCATCGACGTTTTACTTACCTTTCCATAAAATGTACCCAATTCAATAATGATATGTTCTTTTAAAAATTTCAAGGTAAGTACTTTCAAAAATAGTTTGCAAAGCGTATTTTAATAAGCTTTTTCGAAAACGCCGGTATAAATATATATATATATGTATAAATATTGCTTGTTGAAAAGTATAGAATTAAAAAATTTTAAACATTCGTTTCATGCAAATAGCCCATTTTATCCTGCATGCCCTGTTATAAGTACCAGTTTATAATCTAAATTCTGCCGTAGCCAAAAAATATTATTGAAACCACAGGTACCTAAATATGGGAATATGAAGAAAGTGGAAGATATCATATAAATAAAACCCATATTAATATATTTTTTGTAAGAAAAAGTTTTAACGACGTAGTAATATAAGTGCAGACTAGTGGGAGCCAGACATTATTCATGACAGAATAAGTGCCCCTCGGAAGAAGAACCGCGTTTTTGGAACAGTGGTAAAGGCCCGACTCCATAACTGCAGACAAATAAGAATTTCTCTTGAAAAAAAAAATGAAATTAAAATTGGATTTAAATAACATGTAAAATGAAAACAAAAAAAATTGTTTCAAATTAATTAATTCAAAAAAATCTCGGTCGATACAAGGAAATGTAAAAAAGAAGACTGTATTTTAAGTTATCACAGGTAGGGCTAACACAATAATCTAATGTCCTGTCCTTCCTTGCTGGCCTGTTAGCAAAAAAAAAACCATATTGTGTGTGCCGGTTGCTTCCGTACAAATTGTAAAAGTCGATCGAAGGAAAGGCTTATAAACTCTTTCTCTTAGGGTGTTTGAATCTCAATTCCATCATTAAACCATCCAGCAGATCAAGACAACCGAATATTTTTGAAAACGTTGGTTTTATGAAAATGTTGGTTTAGTCTACCCTAAAGCGATAGAGATTATAATGGGTTTTAATAAAATTGTTGCAATGGAAGTGCAGTCTTAAGAACAGTGGTTAAATTCGGAATAAAATACGAATTTTCACGTACGATGTGTTATGAAAATTTAAATCGTCTTCGATTTACCGCACACCGCACTATTACTACTTCATAGTTCCATATTCAGAACATATCGAGTAGTTTGTAGTGTTATATAAAATGGATTTACAATCGTCAACAGATTATTGAAATTATCACATTACCTACTGATTGACTGAATTAGACAATTTATAACCAAAACTACGAAGCGTAATAATCTGAAATATTTGTTATATAAAGCAGGGAATCGATCTTATTTCGTAATTTAAATGAGTACATTTTGTGAGATCAAATAATTCTAATTCAAGTAATCGATACTTGTTGTTTGATGTAAAATGTTTCATTCACTTCCATTGTGTGTATACAGTGATTCAGACATACCGCGTTAACCTCTTTTGAAATAATATCCTCATTATATTTTGTTAGTATTCTTGTTAAAAGCTTGAAGTTATTCTGTGGATCGTCATAAAAAATTACGAGCAACTTTATAGGACTAACACCGTTTACTGGGGGTAGAGGCCTTGTCGCATTTATATTTAAATGAACTTTATTGTGAGCCTGGAATACAAATTTTGCGATCTCAACACCCGCGTTCACAGTTTCAAATTTTATATGGCGGTACCCTCTACGCGGTAATTAACCTTAGCAGGCTACTTTTTTATGAACAACACTAAAAAGGCTTCTTGCGTCACGTTTAGGACTTGACACTTAGCAATGGGCACATCATATCTCTTAAATTAATTCCAAATACTAGTGCTGATAACGTAACTAAAACACTGGAGTCATGTACAGTAATAATTTATCTATTATAAATAATTTAAAAACATATCTAAAGGTGGATTAACCACATTAAAATAAACATGGTGGGGTAGCCATGTTTCGAAATTTGTTAATTTACGGTCAGACGCGAGCAGCCTCGAATTCCAGAATCGTGGCTACTATTATTGTATATTCACCAAAGGATGATATTAACATCAGAACATCAGACGGATGACGATGACAGGGATTTAGATACCATAAAAATAGAATCGGCTTTTTAGATTCCAAGATAACATAAACTGCTACTCTTCCAACCTCGTTCTAGCCTAATAGAAGATAATAGGAATCTTCCTTACTCATCTTTATTGAAATACCAGCTTTACCCCATAATATAACTTCGTTTAGTTAATACTGTAATCAAAGGATCTCACTAGAGGTTGTTGCATAATGCCCATATGAATATGCAAAGCGCGTGGTTAAGACACTTAAATTAGCTCGTTATTCCGAGATTTACATTCATAATAACATTGTAGTAATGAGGTAAGCTCTTCATACGAACAATCCGCAATTCACTATTTAATAGCCAAAAAAATAAATTGGTCATAATTTATTCGTTTTAAGAAATAGTACGTATGCTAAGTGAATCGCAAATTTTTAGGACAATAGGGAAGAGTTACGTTAACTATTCCTTTTAAAACATTATTATATCTTTTGTCTTTTAAATTGTTTTTGCCATACACAGTTTGCCTAGCCTATGTGCAACAGAAACACTGAAAGATTTTCAAATGTTTTAGAAAGTAAAGAGTGCGTTTTAAAAATCTTAGTCTCCAATTATATTACTTTGGT
Source organism: Amyelois transitella (assembly GCF_032362555.1). Classification (NCBI taxonomy): domain Eukaryota; kingdom Metazoa; phylum Arthropoda; class Insecta; order Lepidoptera; family Pyralidae; genus Amyelois; species Amyelois transitella. Next base: position 7,007,475 of record NC_083519.1, on the reverse strand, counting down.
GTTTATATACTTTAAGGTTCCAATAGATTGGGGAAATTATTTAAGACTAATCTACATGCATGGTGTCAATTTGCTTTCAAGTAGCCTCTAATACTTCTTTCTATCACACAAAATATACCGACTAAATTTAATTTCATCTAGAGACCAGCTTTCTATCAAATATATCTAAGGTAAATAAAGGTATTACGAGATTAAAACTCGAAAGAGCTTACCCATCAATAATGAATGTTCATCCCAGAAAAAAATAAAACCAGCTTAAAAACCGCTTTTTCTTATTCGCCTAACCAAGTAATTATATGAGAAAAATAATGCCGCCGGTTTACTTTCTAATCCCTAAGGAGCGAATTTATGAGAAAGCATTGTGGTTCTAAATTTTCCTTACCTAAGACGTTGGAAGCGGTGCAGAATTTTCGAAAATATTAATTTATCTCGTTAAGGAGCTGAAATTTGTTGTTTTTTTATTCATACGTTATTTAATTATATATATAATATAAGCCATAAGGCCATAAGCGCACTTCGACGTCCTCTCCATTGAGGTGAGATGAGAAATGGAATTAACACCAGGTGGTTCATTACTTTCATAGCTGAACTCTAGAGGAAAAATTGTGATACGCATTAACGGAGAAGACAGAGTCAACGATCTCGAAAAGACTGTATTTCTGTTACACATAATTATTTTTTTATTTATTGGTTAAAGTCATTTTGAAAATATCAAAATATTTTTTTGAAACTCAGATACGAGGTTCATCCTCGTAGATAATTTCAAATTCGTCTCGTGGTTTTCATGGTAAATACGACGAACAAAGGTCGCTTCGACGAAAAGTATTTGCAAAGAAAATTAATGTCTGAAATGAGATCGAAATCTTGACTTTCCAGTTCGGCCCACGAAGTTTTTGTCAATTTGCATTATTATGAGACTGGAAAATTTAAGCAAAACATTGTTGTACAAATTAAGTGTTGAAACCATACCCTCGAAACCTGAAAAGTTTACACAAAATCTTTTAACAAGAGTTGACATAAAAAGAGATTACTCTGTTTAATTTTGCATAGAGACTTGATATCTTTTAATTTTTTTTTTACATGAAAGCAGATTACCAATAATAACTATTACCAATTTCTACTTCAGTGTAAATTAATAAAAATGAGAGCGATAGTTTGCACAAAAAGAGAATAGGTACAGGGCAATCCAGATAAAAAAAATAGAAATATCTAGAAAAGCGAGCTAGTTCGCGCCCTACTTTTTCCGAGTCACAACGGGACGCTGCCGGATTTGAACCGCGACATGTTGACAGCTTGATATACGCCGCAACCAACTTCCCTGTGGAAATTAGCGTACGCGTAAAATTTTGTGAATCAGTAACAATAGAGTTAAGTATTGATTAAAGTAAAAAAATAATAAGGCTGTAGTGAGAGCGTTTATGCTCCAATCCATAGACACTTGATATCGTAATTTAGCTTACTCGCTGTTATTGACTGATGCGTCGCATGATTAGCTATTGACATTTGACATTTGGTGATGTCGCCATAAGGGCAAAATTTGCATTGGCTAAACGATCTTTAAGTCTTTAATATTGTCTATCCTGTACAAAAGAGGAAATTGACTGATTGACATATTTTAGTTATGGTGTAGGAGAACATCAAAGTTTTTGCCGAAATTCCCCCAGCGACGGGATTTTCTCTCTGCGTAGTTAAAATAGCCTCAAGTGTGCTCTAATTATCCATAAACAAAGTCCAAAACTCAATGACACAAATGAAAAAAAAAATACACTAAATTTAAAAACGGTTTAGTGAAGTCAGTTCAAGTAATCGAGTGAGGTGGTCCTTGCGCTCGGTGCATTCTCTGGCTACGGACACTTGACCTAAAATCCTTCTTTGTTGGCTAAGTGTAGTTACATCACTCTTCAACTGCGTTTTACGGATGAAACAAACACATTTTGCCCAACTTTCAGTAGTATTTTTCGCAATAGTTGTGTACAGTTTTAAGAATACGATCAATACATTTTGCTTTACAGAAATAGCGGAAATTGTAAAAGTGAACTAAAACTAACAAGTGAATGTTAAAAGGCCACGTTCATTAAATGTGATTTAAAACAAAGTATTAGATAATTGAAAGTCATATTTTTATCACAAAATATATTTATTTTAAACTTTATTTAGCCTCGAAGGCACAATAGATGGACTTAATGCTAATAGCAGTCTCTAACAGTAGGTGACGACTTAGAAAATAGCGAATAGATAAATAATCCGATGTCACAATCTAATGATTTCATTCATATACACTGAAAAAATTGCACAATGATGCTTAATCGGTGTCAACTATCAACATTATTGTCAGCTGCCATTGTCAACACGATAAGCAGAAAAAAAATGATTCAAATCTATAATATGGAATTTAACCATACGAGTACAATCTTTAGGTCTTTAAGCACCTCTCAACTAATCCACCACGAAGACAGTAGGAGTATTATGCTAAAAATCAGCATAATTTCTCCAGTCATAATTTCTACATACAACTCTCCCAGCAGGCGATGGCAAGCAGTTTTGCCGAACATTCAGAAACAATGGGTAACGAAACCTCATTCAGATCTTGTAGTCTAAGAGCTACTGAACCCTCCGAGTAACGGTGTTCCTGTAAGGCTAGAAATTTGTAGAGTGATGATTCATAGCACACCAAGGCCAAAAATCATGACCTGGCAGGCATCTGCCCTGCACGTCATCATCACTTTTATTTCTTAAAATGTAAAAAAAATAGGAAAAATAAACTTCCTGCTGTAAGCTTCAAAATTTAATATCATCTATTTTATTTATTGATAATTATAAAAAAAAAATTGCCAGGCGATTAGAGTAAGCACAAGTACCTGCCAGGTGCATCGAGAACTGCACATTTTAGGAAGAAAAATAAACTTTCTTCTGTAAAGTTGAAATTTAAGTATATGTTTCAGTATATCATTTAGAAGAAATGTGTACAATGACAGGCGGTTCTGAACAGCATAAGACCTTGACAGGCGAGGGGAAAGATGCTAAGAGCGTGCGAGTATCAACGATTTTTATATGAAGACGAATCCTACTTTTGAATTACTACGCTGCATATTTTGAGTGACTTTGAAAATTTAAATTTTATATTATTATTTATTGCTATCTTGAGTAATGTGAAGGAAATACTTTCGAGGAAGGTAATGTGTGTTATTTATTTGGATGCTATGCGGGTGTTGCTATACGCTCTTTTGTTTGATAATGTAATAAGTAAGTATGAATATATACATATGTGCAAATTTTTAACGTATAATATTATTATTATACATGTGTAATTGATTATAATGTTCATTTTATGTATTATTGTAAATTTAAAGTGCAACTTGCTTAAAGCTGTGTTGCTGGGTATCGTTGAAATGATTTATACTCGTAACTTATTGGCGTCATTTGAGGTGGGTTCCTAGTTTATACTACGTAGATATATATATATATATATATATATATATATATATATATATATATAGATATAGGTAGATTAAGTCATATTCTTATTTCTTTTTTTAAGAATGGCTGTTTTTGTTTCTGATAAAAAAGATGAAAAAAGAATTATCGATGCGTTTTTGTTTTCTGTTGTAATAAATTAAAAATCTACATCTAATATGGCACCAACAATTTTTAAAAATGGATCAACATTTCTGAAGTATACGAAAAATTGGGACCCTCGATATGTCAAAGCTTACCAGGATTTCATGCATTTACCGGTTGCGATTTTAACCCGTCCTTTTTAAGAAGAGGAAAAAAAGACCTTTTAAACTATTAGAAAAATCTCATCAGTATCAAAAGGCATTTGCAGCATTAGGAAGTGCAGAAATAATAGAGAAGAAAGAAGAGATTTTTTCAATACTAGAGAAATTTGTGTGCCAAATGTACGGTTGAAAATGTCAAAAATTGAATGAGACACGTTATGAGAAGTTCCTTACCACCTACGACACTATTCGTGTCGTAAGTGGTAAGGAACACCAAAATATTTATGAAAAAAATAATAAGTTATGATGCACCAAATCTACCACCGTGTCAACGCGAACTGCAACAACAATTATTAAGGGCTGCATATATTACAAATATCTGGCGAAATAGTCATATAAAGGAACCAACGTTTCTTACTCCTGAAAATAACGGTTGGAACTTAATCGATGACCTCTACGATTTCAATTGGTTTCAAGGGGATACGGTTCCCTCTTCTATATATGACATATTACTACAAGAACCAACTAATGCTGATACTGCTGAAGCACAGTCAACTGAAACTGAAGAATATATTTCAGGTAATATACAGTTACTTGATTCAATATACTATAATTGAACGCGATATTCCATTCTTAATCACATTATTAATTGATTGAAATATATTTTTCTTTTCAGAGGAGGAAGAGTCGGATGAAGATGAAAAAAGTAGTAGTGAGGAAGTGTCGGATGAAGATGCTAATTAATGTGAAAAATAATTTACATTACATAACAATTAGTAAAAGATATTGCATCTTTTATTTTTTTCTTTCATGTCACTAACTCTACATGCAATTACGTTACGCCTCTTACTAGCACGTTCTGAGCATCTTTCCCCTCGCCTGTCAAGGTCTTATGCTGTTCAGAACCGCCTGTCATTGTACACATTTCTTCTAAATGATATACTGAAACATATACTTAAATTTCAACTTTACAGAAGAAAGTTTATTTTTCTTCCTAAAATGTGCAGTTCTCGATGCACCTGGCAGGTACTTGTGCTTACTCTAATCGCCTGGCAATTTTTTTTTTATAATTATCAATAAATAAAATAGATGATATTAAATTTTGAAGCTTACAGCAGGAAGTTTATTTTTCCTATTTTTTTTACATTTTAAGAAATAAAAGTGATGATGACGTGCAGGGCAGATGCCTGCCAGGTCATGATTTTTGGCCTTGGTGTGCTATGAATCATCACTCTACAAATTTCTAGCCTTACAGGAACACCGTTACTCGGAGGGTTCACTAGCTCTCCAGCTATTGGCAGTATGCCCAAACAACTAATGGCAGTAATTTTTTGTACTATACGCCTTTCACTATGTTCTTGGCTTTACAAACAAGCAACTATATGAATTTATGATCAGATTTGCATGAACTTTGTACGGAGACATTTTATAAATAGGTCGTCTTAAAAATGTGTTAATTTTTTTTAAGCTTAAATATATCATCATGAAACATACAAAAATAAAGTAGTTATTATTTAAAGTTATTCATCATGACTTTTATTTCGGTACCATAAGAAATCCCTCATAAGCGCTTTTTGGAATTCTCACGGAAACAGAAATAACGGCAAAAGCTCGGGTAGAGTTGCGTTAAAATACTACTGATAGTGGAGTATACGTATATGAATAGTAGTAATATCAATATCAATATTATAATATTTGTTGAAAATATGATAAAATTTTCATATGAATAAGACAAAAGGCGAAGTAAGCTTTGTGCAAAAATAATGCCATTTCTTGAAAAATTATAAAAATTGGACTTTTTTGACAAACCAACTGAATAAAATAATAAATAAAATGCAAATTCAGCATTTTAAACAAATGATACAGCAATTTAATGTCACTTAAGATATGCACAAGCAAAACTCATGAGGGTAATTTTAGAATGTGATAAGCTCAGATGCACTTTGTCGTTTTGTGCACATGTCGGGTTTTTCACAAAGTTTATGAAACTGCTTTCAAACATTCAGTGCAAAAAAAGTAAATAGATCTTTATCAAAACTGAAACTATTTACCACCAGTACATTACATACATAGAAGAATTTATATACAAAAGAAGCATCATCATCATCAGAGCCTGCATCCAGCCTTGAATTTAGCCTTTCACTCTCCTTCCAAGGTCTCTAATTCTTTACACCAAGCAAAAGATCGCTGCAGATGGAAAGATACCGCGAGGAAGCTGGTTCGGGGACATCATGACTCTCAGCAGTGAACAATCGAACGAAGGAGGAGAAAAGAGTATGAAACCGACAGAAAGTAGGAGCTTGGGATGTGGGAACCTAACCCTTATACAATTATATATAATTTAATCAAAAACTTTATCTTTTAAACAAATCCATTTTATATATTATATATCTATATGCCTTACTGCCTGAAATCTCGGCCTCTTGTTGACGAGGATCAGTCTTATTAAATTTTGGCCTCAAGTATTTGCCGGCCAAACAATAAAATTTGGAAGCAAAACTAGTTCCTTCACCTTGTACCTTATTTCTTTTGCTTTTTAGAGCATAAGGAGCTTATGTGACTTTTTTGTTTTGCAATAAATTTTCATTCTACTGGTCTGATAGCGAAGTAAAAACAAAATAGGTACATCCTAGTACATGCTACAGATGTGATAAGATGTATGTATGTTTATATTTAAAAACTTACAGATACCGAGTCTATGCAAAATGACTCTGTAATACCGCGCGAAGGGAGCGCGAACTAGCAGGCTCTTCTTTATATGTGTGATAAATTAACATCGAATTCAAAAGATCGTATTGTTTGTCATCAATACAGGAATACGAGCTCCATCGTTGCAAAAAGAGGGATCGAAAACGCGTCTTTTGAGAAATCACCAAACATCAATCTGTTGCTTTGCTCTTACGCGGAAGATTCCCCCTATGTACCAAATATCCATATTATAGAAATGTCTCTTTTAGTGGTAGGGTCTTTAAGGTATTTTATCGTTAACAAGAGGCGCTGGGTTAAAATACTTAATCGCACCTATTTATTCTATTCGCGCTTATATCACACACTGTTTTGTGATTTATAAATGTAACACCAAATATCAATATATTATTAAACATTTTATTATATGTTAGGCTTTAGTAAATACCAAAACATTGAATTCAAATTCAAAAATTTTATTCATTATTATAGGATACTATCATATCGCTTAATAATTGTCAAATCTTTTGGTTTCACAACATTGGTTGACGTCAAATAAATTACTTTAAACTAAGTTTACTGCCGCTTCCAAGGCATCAGTGCAGAAGAAGCGGTAACAAACTGCACTGCAGCATTTTCTTTAACAATGTTAACTTCACAAGAGATTAACGCGAGAGAACCGGCTTAACATTTGCAGAAATTTTCGAATATTTATATGATTTCTTTTTTTTTCGCTTACAAAAGATGATATAATTTCAAAATGTTGTATCTGTAACTCAATTATTTTTACCAAGTCAAACAATTTCTGAGAGGTGTTCCGTCATTCCCTCTCGAGTTTGTAAATCCACTTTTCACGGAACACGAAAACAAACTTATTCATTACTTATTCTCTTTTAGACAAATATTTTATGGATGCACATTTTAGGTCATATCAAACTATGTTCTTTTTAATATATTTAAATGTACAGCATATTTGTAGCTTTTTCCAGCGATTCTGCTTACGTTTATTTATACGTGTAACTCCATCTCATTTACGGAGAGATTAATAACGTCTTCGAGAATCAATATTAAGAAGATGTAATATTTTACATTACATCTTCTTAATGTTGGTTAAGGTTACATTATATCTTAATATTTTGTTAACAGATTAAAATAACTTTGTAGTAGACTACATTAAAAGTATATTCGTCATGAAAGTCGGTTGACCTCCTTTTTTAAGCTTTCAAGTTATGTATTTAATTACCTATGCAATGTTTAAAAAAAAATTACATTGTTTAAGACCTTGTCATCATCCCTATTATCATTCATATAGTATGTAGAATATAACGAGGGATCGACCGAGATAGTCTGCGGTTGGCATCTTACCACCAAACATTTACATTAGTAAGGGTTATGTGTGTCCAACTGGAACCATTACGATATATCGTTGCCAAACGTGGTTGCTATATAATTTGAATTGATATATTATGTTGTAAAATTCAACAGCCATAGAATTCGCAATAATAAATAATTAGTATAATTTCTATGAATGGGAAAATTTTCATACGATAAGATGTAATTATGTTGCTTATGGTCAATGATAAGTCAATAAAAAATCAACTGCTGAAAAGGTGTCCAGATACTGTAGTTATTACCAGAACAGTTACAAATAGTGTACGGAGAATTTATTAAAATTATTTGTAAGCTTTAACTGTCCTAGCTACTAACTAGAATAACCTTTACAGAAATTTCATGTAGCCTAACAAAGCGTTAACATGAAACTCCTATAAAATAAATCCTTCAATAAATCATGGGACAAGGTTAATTGCATTAATTTGTAAACACCAAACCCCAAAAATATAAGCAACATAATGAAAAAGAAACAAAATAATGGCAACACCGAACACAGATAATAACTCGGAAGGGCAACCCTTGAGTGGCTTAAAAAGACAAGCCACTTCCATAAATCTTCGAGGTAGTTAACGCCTCGTCCTTCTTACACATTATACGACAATTTTCTGACTAAGGGTCAAAGGAAGGTAATATTTTTTTGTTGGACATTTTTTTATGCCGCTTGGTTGCGGGGAATAGAAGGAAGAATAGGACGATTCCATTTCTATGGCGTACTCCTATATGTCTTAAACAAGCGGGTTAAGGGAAAAGTACATTCATCTTAGCAAGCTTCCACCTATCAGTAAGCCAAAAAAAAAATATAACTGGTGTGTGCTAGCTAATTATTTATTGTTAAAAATAATACAAAAAAGAATAGGACCACTCCATCTCTTTCCCATGGATATCGTAAAAGGCGACTAAGGAAAAGGCTTACAAACTTGAGCTTCTTTTTTAGGCGATGGGCTAGCAACCTGTCACTATTTGAATCTCAATTCTATCATGAAATCAAATAGCTGAACGTGCCATTCAGCCTTTTCAAGACTGTTGGCTCTGTCTACCCCGCAAGGGATATAGACGTGACCTTATGTATGTATGTATGTTAAAAATAATAAATCTAACAGCTAAAGAACTGATTTTGATTAAACTTGACACAGATATAGAATAGACCTTCAGGAGTACCATGGGGTACTTACTAATCAAATCATCACAGACTTTTTCCCAGAGGATTAAGCAGATACTGTATGTTCACTTGCCACCATATCAGCATACTTATCTTGCTTCATCCATATTCGTCACTCTCTTTATGCAAGATGTTCTAATATACTCACTGTACAAGGGTTACCTTTCTCTTTATTTTTATGTTATTTATATGACAAACATAGACACAATACCGGCGCATCGCTCATCTAAACATGAATAGCAGATGGCGTGTCTTCAGACTATTCTTGTTATTCCTATTTGGATCGTATAAACCCATTGTATTGACCGTCAACCTGTCCATTATATCGAAAATCCGATGTTGTGATAAAATCGCAAATAATACTTGTATGATATATGTACTTTTTTTTTAATAAAAAGTAAAATATGGTTTAAATGAAGAAATCTCGATTATCAAATTGTCATAGTACCTATTAAGATAGGCTGGGTACAGAAGAAAGTTTATTTTTCTTCCTAAAATGTGCAGTTCTCGATGCACCTGGCAGGTACTTGTGCTTACTCTAATCGCCTGGCAATTTTTTTTTTATAATTATCAATAAATAAAATAGATGATATTAAATTTTGAAGCTTACAGCAGGAAGTTTATTTTTCCTATTTTTTTTACATTTTAAGAAATAAAAGTGATGATGACGTGCAGGGCAGATGCCTGCCAGGTCATGATTTTTGGTCTTGGTGTGCTATGAATCATCACTCTACAAATTTCTAGCCTTACAGGAACACCGTTACTCGGAGGGTTCACTAGCTCTCCAGCTATTGGCAGTATGCCCAAACAACTAATGGCAGTAATTTTTTGTACTATACGCCTTTCACTATGTTCTTGGCTTTACAAACAAGCAACTATATGAATTTATGATCAGATTTGCATGAACTTTGTACGGAGACATTTTATAAATAGGTCGTCTTAAAAATGTGTTAATTTTTTTTAAGCTTAAATATATCATCATGAAACATACAAAAATAAAGTAGTTATTATTTAAAGTTATTCATCATGACTTTTATTTCGGTACCATAAGAAATCCCTCATAAGCGCTTTTTGGAATTCTCACGGAAACAGAAATAACGGCAAAAGCTCGGGTAGAGTTGCGTTAAAATACTACTGATAGTGGAGTATACGTATATGAATAGTAGTAATATCAATATCAATATTATAATATTTGTTGAAAATATGATAAAATTTTCATATGAATAAGACAAAAGGCGAAGTAAGCTTTGTGCAAAAATAATGCCATTTCTTGAAAAATTATAAAAATTGGACTTTTTTGACAAACCAACTGAATAAACTAATAAATAAAATGCAAATTCAGCATTTTAAACAAATGATACAGCAATTTAATGTCACTTAAGATATGCACAAGCAAAACTCATGAGGGTAATTTTAGAATGTGATAAGCTCAGATGCACTTTGTCGTTTTGTGCACATGTCGGGTTTTTCACAAAGTTTATGAAACTGCTTTCAAACATTCAGTGCAAAAAAAGTAAATAGATCTTTATCAAAACTGAAACTATTTACCACCAGTACATTACATACATAGAAGAATTTATATACAAAAGAAGCATCATCATCATCAGAGCCTGCATCCAGCCTTGAATTTAGCCTTTCACTCTCCTTCCAAGGTCTCTAATTCTTTACACCAAGCAAAAGATCGCTGCAGATGGAAAGATACCGCGAGGAAGCTGGTTCGGGGACATCATGACTCTCAGCAGTGAACAATCGAACGAAGGAGGAGGAAAGAGTATGAAACCGACAGAAAGTAGGAGCTTGGGATGTGGGAACCTAACCCTTATACAATTATATATAATTTAATCAAAAACTTTATCTTTTAAACAAATCCATTTTATATATTATATATCTATATGCCTTACTGCCTGAAATCTCGGCCTCTTGTTGACGAGGATCAGTCTTATTAAATTTTGGGCTCAAGTATTTGCCGGCCAAACAATAAAATTTGGAAGCAAAACTAGTTCCTTCACCTTGTACCTTATTTCTTTTGCTTTTTAGAGCATAAGGAGCTTATGTGACTTTTTTGTTTTGCAATAAATTTTCATTCTACTGGTCTGATAGCGAAGTAAAAACAAAATAGGTACATCCTAGTACATGCTACAGATGTGATAAGATGTATGTATGTTTATATTTAAAAACTTACAGATACCGAGTCTATGCAAAATGACTCTGTAATACCGCGCGAAGGGAGCGCGAACTAGCAGGCTCTTCTTTATATGTGTGATAAATTAACATCGAATTCAAAAGATCGTATTGTTTGTCATCAATACAGGAATACGAGCTCCATCGTTGCAAAAAGAGGGATCGAAAACGCGTCTTTTGAGAAATCACCAAACATCAATCTGTTGCTTTGCTCTTACGCGGAAGATTCCCCCTATGTACCAAATATCCATATTATAGAAATGTCTCTTTTAGTGGTAGGGTCTTTAAGGTATTTTATCGTTAACAAGAGGCGCTGGGTTAAAATACTTAATCGCACCTATTTATTCTATTCGCGCTTATATCACACACTGTTTTGTGATTTATAAATGTAACACCAAATATCAATATATTATTAAACATTTTATTATATGTTAGGCTTTAGTAAATACCAAAACATTGAATTCAAATTCAAAAATTTTATTCATTATTATAGGATACTATCATATCGCTTAATAATTGTCAAATCTTTTGGTTTCACAACATTGGTTGACGTCAAATAAATTACTTTAAACTAAGTTTACTGCCGCTTCCAAGGCATCAGTGCAGAAGAAGCGGTAACAAACTGCACTGCAGCATTTTCTTTAACAATGTTAACTTCACAAGAGATTAACGCGAGAGAACCGGCTTAACATTTGCAGAAATTTTCGAATATTTATATGATTTCTTTTTTTTTCGCTTACAAAAGATGATATAATTTCAAAATGTTGTATCTGTAACTCAATTATTTTTACCAAGTCAAACAATTTCTGAGAGGTGTTCCGTCATTCCCTCTCGAGTTTGTAAATCCACTTTTCACGGAACACGAAAACAAACTTATTCATTACTTATTCTCTTTTAGACAAATATTTTATGGATGCACATTTTAGGTCATATCAAACTATGTTCTTTTTAATATATTTAAATGTACAGCATATTTGTAGCTTTTTCCAGCGATTCTGCTTACGTTTATTTATACGTGTAACTCCATCTCATTTACGGAGAGATTAATAACGTCTTCGAGAATCAATATTAAGAAGATGTAATATTTTACATTACATCTTCTTAATGTTGGTTAAGGTTACATTATATCTTAATATTTTGTTAACAGATTAAAATAACTTTGTAGTAGACTACATTAAAAGTATATTCGTCATGAAAGTCGGTTGACCTCCTTTTTTAAGCTTTCAAGTTATGTATTTAATTACCTATGCAATGTTTAAAAAAAAATTACATTGTTTAAGACCTTGTCATCATCCCTATTATCATTCATATAGTATGTAGAATATAACGAGGGATCGACCGAGATAGTCTGCGGTTGGCATCTTACCACCAAACATTTACATTAGTAAGGGTTATGTGTGTCCAACTGGAACCATTACGATATATCGTTGCCAAACGTGGTTGCTATATAATTTGAATTGATATATTATGTTGTAAAATTCAACAGCCATAGAATTCGCAATAATAAATAATTAGTATAATTTCTATGAATGGGAAAATTTTCATACGATAAGATGTAATTATGTTGCTTATGGTCAATGATAAGTCAATAAAAAATCAACTGCTGAAAAGGTGTCCAGATACTGTAGTTATTACCAGAACAGTTACAAATAGTGTACGGAGAATTTATTAAAATTATTTGTAAGCTTTAACTGTCCTAGCTACTAACTAGAATAACCTTTACAGAAATTTCATGTAGCCTAACAAAGCGTTAACATGAAACTCCTATAAAATAAATCCTTCAATAAATCATGGGACAAGGTTAATTGCATTAATTTGTAAACACCAAACCCCAAAAATATAAGCAACATAATGAAAAAGAAACAAAATAATGGCAACACCGAACACAGATAATAACTCGGAAGGGCAACCCTTGAGTGGCTTAAAAAGACAAGCTACTTCCATAAATCTTCGAGGTAGTTAACGCCTCGTCCTTCTTACACATTATACGACAATTTTCTGACTAAGGGTCAAAGGAAGGTAATATTTTTTTGTTGGACATTTTTTTATGCCGCTTGGTTGCGGGGAATAGAAGGAAGAATAGGACGATTCCATTTCTATGGCGTACTCCTATATGTCTTAAACAAGCGGGTTAAGGGAAAAGTACATTCATCTTAGCAAGCTTCCACCTATCAGTAAGCCAAAAAAAAAATATAACTGGTGTGTGCTAGCTAATTATTTATTGTTAAAAATAATACAAAAAAGAATAGGACCACTCCATCTCTTTCCCATGGATATCGTAAAAGGCGACTAAGGAAAAGGCTTACAAACTTGAGCTTCTTTTTTAGGCGATGGGCTAGCAACCTGTCACTATTTGAATCTCAATTCTATCATGAAATCAAATAGCTGAACGTGCCATTCAGCCTTTTCAAGACTGTTGGCTCTGTCTACCCCGCAAGGGATATAGACGTGACCTTATGTATGTATGTATGTTAAAAATAATAAATCTAACAGCTAAAGAACTGATTTTGATTAAACTTGACACAGATATAGAATAGACCTTCAGGAGTACCATGGGGTACTTACTAATCAAATCATCACAGACTTTTTCCCAGAGGATTAAGCAGATACTGTATGTTCACTTGCCACCATATCAGCATACTTATCTTGCTTCATCCATATTCGTCACTCTCTTTATGCAAGATGTTCTAATATACTCACTGTACAAGGGTTACCTTTCTCTTTATTTTTATGTTATTTATATGACAAACATAGACACAATACCGGCGCATCGCTCATCTAAACATGAATAGCAGATGGCGTGTATTCAGACTATTCTTGTTATTCCTATTTGGATCGTATAAACCCATTGTATTGACCGTCAACCTGTCCATTATATCGAAAATCCGATGTTGTGATAAAATCGCAAATAATACTTGTATGATATATGTACTTTTTTTTTAATAAAAAGTAAAATATGGTTTAAATGAAGAAATCTCGATTATCAAATTGTCATAGTACCTATTAAGATAGGCTGGGTCTAAAAGAGTAACATGATACACTTTTCTTTTTGGAAATTGTCATGGGAGTAAAACACCCGACAAAATTTTACGTAAATATACAGAAAATTGAATTTATATTGCAAGCAATCGGCCAGTCCCGTCATTGATATAATTTCAAAATTAATTAAATACAAATGAAATACTGTCATCATAGTAAACAAAAGTTAATTAAAAAGGACTACCGTCTAAAGTTATAACGATGTTTTAAACACAGCGTAATATAACAAAGAAATATATACATACAATTGCCACCTGCGAGAATTTTCTTTAAGAATAAGTTAAACCTTTGTTCTTCTTAATTTTGCTATTCTGTTCTTTTGAAATTCGTCTTAAACCTATATCAGTATTTAATAGGCGATGTTCAGTTTTTACTACTTACTTATTTTTTCTTTAAGTTTAAAGCTTATGGCTTATAGAAGTAAATGATACCCTAAATGCTGACCCAAATGATAAATCTTTGCATTATATCTGATTCCAGGAAGAAATGACTCCAATCACAAATGCTATCCGACGTAATTACATGGCATCTATAGAACATCACTAATGATGTCATCGAAAACTATTCACTATCGAAAGTAGCAATTAAAAGTCAGAACTCATAGCATATTCGGAGCCAATATCAGGTCAAACAAAAACGTTCCATCAATACGTATAAATAAGACTGCATTTCCGTTATTACGCACCATTGATTAAATATGCTAAGCACACTATTGCAGAAAATAAAAAAAGTCATTTATAGAATGCGAAGTGAAATAATCTATATAAATCTAAACATATTACTCTGGCTTGTATAGTCACATCATGGGAATTTTGATGTTACAATAACATTTTTAAAGTTTTTCAGTAAATAGTTATTAACCTATGGTGTAAAAATGGATCGCGTTTAAAAATTACTAAAATATCATAAAATTGATCGATTGATCAAAACCTACGTATGTTTATCAATTACAAGTGTAGGTAGGTGTTAACAATATAATAACAATACTCATAGGTATATAGTAACTGGAGTAGCAAACTATTACGCAACAAAGGCAATGCTATCTCTTTGTTCTTTGGTTTCAGTACACATTCCACGAACCACTCATATTCTAATCAAATGCAAGTACATCTGGAAGCGTGTTTGTGCACAGTAACGGATTGGTACCTTAACGCTGGGATCCGCACTTCTATTGATTCACCGCCATTCGTCAAGACTACGAAGCGAATGAATTATTCATGAATCCGCACATTTCTTTCATAATAGTGGTTAGTGAGACAACACTGAGATGAATTCAGAACTTTGATATGAAAGGATTAAGTATGATTGCTCCCAATTGTTTGTGGCATGGTATGTTGCAAGTTGATGTGCAGACTTTTATTGACCTCACGATCTTAAAATTTTTACTGGCTGTGTTATGTAGACATTCAAAATGGATATACTTGTAATATAATGTAACCTAAATTGGCGCCCTACTTCAAGATAATGTCTTATGCGCCTGGTCGACCTGGCCGACCTTTGGCGTGCTTATTACAAGTATAAATGTAGCTGCGGCATAGATTGAAGTTCCAGCATTCCACTTTGTCTAGATAATCTACCCTATAGCTTGGAATCATTTATACAATCAGATATAGTATACCTAGCACGGCAATTTGTCATACTATCACATAGTAATATTTTCTCCTGCTGCCGTATAAAAATCTACCGTTACTTTTACAAATTCAATAGGCACCTTAGGTATTAAATATTGGTTTAGATCTATTGCAAAGACTAGTAAACCCAAGCTGTATGGTTCCCGGCACCAATATAAAAAAAGAAAAGGAGTCATTTCTTTCTCATACATGCCGTAAAAGGCGACTTAGGGATAGAGAAACTTGGGATTCTTCTTTTAGGCTAGCTATTGAGATATTACTATTGGACTAGCAATCTGTCACTATTTGATACTCAATTCTAGCATTAAGCCTAACAACTGAACCTAGCCTATCAGTCTTTCAAGACTGCTGACTCTATCTACCACGCAAGGTATAAAGACTTGATTATATAAATGAGTGAATGAGTAAACCCGTCTAATATCCTAGGTTATGAAGCGTTGCAAGTAGTGACGAATTGCTAGCCCATCGCCCAGAAGAAAATCCATTCTCTTGATTGGCTTTTTTTCAATCTGCGCAATGAATACCAATTCATAATTCCCGTTATTGGACAGTCGTGTAAAAAGTCAACCGGGAATAAACTAACAGAGCGGATCGCTGGTAATTCAATAAATCCCCAATGAAAGGGATCACACTTTTTCCCATCCGACATAATATCGCATTCCTCTCGTCATAAAAACTGTTCCATCTATTCGGGATGTACGGCTGGCAATAATTCACGTTTGTATTCATTCGCGTCAAACAAATCGTAAAATGTGTTTCAGATCCAGGTTTTGATTGCGTTGGTTCGAACATAAAAATGTTCGTGCGAGAATGATGCTAATAACAATATGCGTGAGGAACTTTTGACGCTGCTAAGAAGTAGGTATGTTGTGTTCAAAATTTGAATACGGAACAAAGGATAAACTTTTAACCTTCGAAACTTACATTAAAGAAATAAAAGTAAAAAAGACCAGAATTTTTAACCGCCTTCAAAAAAGTGGTGGTTCTTAGATTGACCTGTACGTGCGTATGTTTGTCCGCGATTGTCTCGCGTTTCGTTGAACCGATTTTGATGCAGTTTTTGAAAATGAAAAAAAAAACCTATGATTAAAACTATCCACTGGTAAAAAAATATCTTTAAAATTAGGTTACCTGCAATTTCCTACTTCACAGATGTCATTCTAGATATTCCAAAAAATTTAGAAGAAGCAAGTGGAACAGTTGCAATTAGTTATACCTAAAACCTTATTGATCAGATTGCCTCTTCTTAGATAATATCCAAAACTAAATTTAAATCAAACGTAACGAATACTTCCTGTTACTTCATCGGCGGTAACGTTTCCGAGCCAGAAGGCTTACTTCCTAACTTACCTAATTAACTTGACTTTGTTTTAAAACAGAATAACTGTTTCTGTCTGGCGTTTAGGTATCAAAATCACCTACCTTTTCCAGGTAATTCAACCCTTTCAACAGTGTCTAAATAGTATGCGTTCTTTTTCAATTATTCATTTTTGGAAATAGTGAAAAACATCACAAACATCTTTCACATAAATTGAACGCTTTTGTTCAAAATACAATAGGTAAACTCGTGTCCACAAAAAAGGGAAAATTTCTTTGCATCCTTTATTCCAAACGTCCGCAGATAACGTATTTCTCAGTCCCTTTTAACTTTATCCATTATGTTAATCTAAGGTCAACGCTTTATCATGTTTAAATGGATTAGGAAATGTTGTTTTATCTTCACATGTTGTCGTGAATAGAAAAACTTGTATCAATGTCGAGGGATTACTTCGGAAGTTGCATGAATTCAGATTTGTGTGACTTTGAATTATACGAAGGGACGAATTTTGATATCAGCATAATTTTAAATCGTTTTTATATTGAATGATGATATGCGAGCCAATGGACGGGTTATGGGTCGTTCTGCACTTTGAATTAATAAAAGAGGAACTATTTTTATTTCAGGTTTGAAACATAGAAAAAATTAATAATATTTCTCAAAGTAGTAAATATATCTTTCGTATTTACAAAGCTGTAAAAGCTTATTTAGTGTTCCGTAGCCAAATTGTTAAAACGAGATAGATTGATCAGATCGTTTAAGTTTTTCAATGAAAATAAACAATTCTAAACTTCATTCCCTATAAATAACTTATAAATTCCCAAATGTTTCCAATGAACCGCCGCTCGAAAGCATAATTTTAAAGTGTCATACGTTTTTGTTAGCGTAAGAGAGTTTTACCGATATTCAAAAAGCTATTATCCGCGTAAAATGAGCTCAATCCCAGCAATGAATTACCAATTTTGTTCATAACAAAGTCCCGACTTCGCCAGTTTTAACCCTTTCAGGCTAAGTTCGTTCATTACGCACCCAACTTCGTCGGCTGCTGAATATTTGTAAGTAGAAATGAGAATTTGTTGAGTATATTTCGATGGCGTCACGCCACACGTTTTCTTGGATACGGTATGGAATGTATACTGTTTTATTTTAATCGACAATGGAATAACTAAGAAGAGATTAAGTGTCCTTTTTCTTAGTGTAAAATTTTAATTTCTGAATTTCAAATATACCTGAACGCTTTTAGTTTAGTTTAGGAAATGAATGCAAAAGCATTTGTAATATGAAAGAATAATTTTAAAAAACGTGAAATCATCATAACAACATGTCAAATCATCTCAAATTGCCTGGTAAATCTTAAAGCGTATCCCAATATCTCATAACACCGTAGTTTTCTATCATTTCAGCACAATACCGTCATTATTTCACTGCCACACAATTTTCCTGCTATCGATTTTCACCCTTAACATCACTTACCTTCTTCGGATCTCGGTAAATATTAGCATGAACACGAAAAAGATTTTCACGTCGTTCAAACTGTTTACTTATTACGTCCTTGTTGTGATGTATGGATTATTTTAATGTTCACAATATAAGAGAAAACTATTGTTAAAAATTATAGATTTGATAGACCATGATCTCAAACTGGGTCGGTAGGTACTTTAAAAAATATTTTCCAGCGCTTTTTAAACAAGAAAAAAATCGTCAATTTTTTATTACCTCCTCCGTCGCACTTTTAATTACTTAATAACATAAACAAAATCTGTTATAACCCTCGGAAGGCAGTAATAGATCAACTTTATACTCAATTTGCATTTTTGGCTTTCTGCCAAATCTATGTCAGTTGCAAATGATTTGTGAATCACGTGTGCCATCTCAATGTGGTGTCTCGTTTCAGAATATAAACATACTAAACTTTCGCACTTAAACCATTTATTTGTTTTCAAATTTATGGACACAGAATTTGAAATATCGAGTGTAATAAATACAATAAACAAAATTAAATAGGTTCTGTTCTTATTTCTAAAGACCTCTCTTTCTCCAACAGACCCAAAGTAGGAGACATGATGGAAAGGGTGACAGGCGTGTACTCCACACATTTATTTATAGACAGACATACATAAACAAATACATAAATAATTTTATAAAATATATATGTTAATACCAAATAATAAACTTACATGAAATATGCACAATAGATACCAAATAAGCAAGGCTTGAGAGCAAGTATTTTATAAATTACTGATTCATATAAATTACAAATGATTCTTATAAATTACTGATGTTTTAAGTGCTAAAGTTAATTAATTGCTAAAGATTGTGTCATGAAATTATTTATACCATGTTATTTGAGTTCCTGTCAGTGAGTTTATTTTGGTGAATATGCTTAATAAAATAAGCTAGTCTGATTTAACCTAAGATTTGCATTAACTAAAGCAAGATAAATTCTAAATAACCAATACATTAGCATCTATTTCTAATAATCAAATCACTACATAGTATAAAACAAAGTCGCTATTTTAGTCTGTTTGTCTGTATGCTTAAATCTTTAAAATTACGCAACGGATTTTGATGCGGTTTTTTGTAACAGGTAGAGTGATTCAAGAGGAAGGTTTTTATGTATAATAACATTTATAATTTTGCACCCGTGCGAAGCCCCCGGCTTCCGGCCCCCGGGTCGCTAGTTTCTAATAATGATGATGTCGTTAATAAGTCTAGTATGGGATTATTCTTATAGGCGATGAGCTAGCAACCTGTCACTTGCTAAACGTGGCCTATTGGTCTTTTCGAGACTTTTGGCTCTGTCAACCCGCAAAGGATATAGACGTGATTATACGTATATATCTATGTACATAAATCACTTTATGCTTTACTGGGCAGATAGAGCCATCAGCCTTGGAAAGACAGGTAGGCTGTCTTCAGCTGTATGGTAGTACTATGCTAAACTGCCAGGAACCATAACAAATCTAACCTAAATCCTAACAAGAGTCTATTGTATCTTTATACAGTTCCCGATATGTCCAGCCATTAACATTCCAACGGCATTGTTCCCGAATTCCTTCAAGAAACGTCCCAGATTCTACGGGTCAGAGATTGTACATCAATGCTATTGTTTCTAATTTAATGCCTTGAGATTGTATTGTTGGTATAAATCGTGT